>NC_057804.1:140267223-140489671 GCF_018294505.1 Triticum aestivum
AAGTTCGATGGTGGGGCTACTATATAGCCCCTAGGGGCACCGCGCTCTCCCGAATTCGGGGCGCGTATGTGCCTGACCGGGAAACGATCCTTCGTTAATGCGGAGGAATTCTAAACATTCCGATGGGTCATCGAGTGGTTGACCAGTCTCACGCTATATCATGACCGTCAGTTTTTGGCTTTCTCTACTGAGGTGCTCACCTGGCCGAACCAGGGCACAATCGCAGTAGTTCTCCTAGTGTCGCGTTAGTCGATAGAGCGGAACGTAAGGCAGCAAAACACAGGAGCCGGGCAAACCCAACATTTGACCAAAGACATGATTCGGAGCTGATGCATATAAGGCCTAACTCAAGACGCCGAACACTCCCTAAGGTATTCGGTCTTTATGAAAATGGGAAGAACAATGCCCTAAGCCCCTAGTGTCCAGGTACGCGCAAAAATTTCTGACGCGGCCGATGCCAAAATGCCAGCCTCCTCCTCGGTTATAGCAAGAAACCGGGGGATGTGTAACAACAAGAGACAGTAAAAAAGGTTTACGCAGGGTCTTAATCTAAAGAGAATCCTTGCAACGGGTCCCTGCTGCATGTCTGCGCCTGTGTCTCCGTTGTGCCGTATCCTGGACGGGTATAGCACGGTGTTCATCTGTAAAAGAGAGGAACTTAGTTGGAAAAAAGATCATGCGAAAAATGTATTTTAAGATAAACAGAGTATGATTCGAAAAATGAATAAAATTGAGCTTTATTGTCTCTTGTTATACATGCGTGGAGCCCCTTGTAAGGGGGTACGCGGCTTAGTAAGCCCCTTGTTTATTTATACCGGACTCGCCTAACCATGTCCGGGGTCTGAATGACCTGTTTAGGTGCTTTGATCAGCAAAGCCGGATTAGTGTGTGGCTATCAAGGCAGTCTCACGTTCTTCCGTATTCGAGGAACACTCGAAGTTTCCCTTTAATGAGATGATGCCGTGTGGACCGGGCATTTTAAGTGTAAGAGATGCGTAATGTGGTTTTGCGTTAAAGAGGGCGAAAGCTTCGCATCCCAATAGTGCTTGATAGGTACTTTTAAACGGGGCGATGTGGAAGACTAACTGTTCACGACGGAAGTTGTCGGATGAGCCGAACACAACTTCTAGTGGTAGAGAGCCCGTCCAATGGGCATATGGGCCTGGCATCACTCCTTTAAAGGAAGTGTTGCTATGGCGAATTTTGGTTGGGTCTATCCCCATTCTGCGGATTGTGTCCTGATATAGCAGGTTTAGATCACTGCCGCCATCCATTAGGACTTGTGTAAATTGTAGTCCGTCGATTATAGGATCTAATATCAAAGCAGTCCATCCTGCGTTCCGGATACTTCCGGAGTAATCCTGATGGTCGAAGGTGATTGGTTTTGACATCCAGTTTCAGGACTCCGCTGGGGTGGACCGTGCGGCACGTATTTCAATGGGCACCGCTCTATTTTTCCCTGTTGTCACTTGAAGTGAGTTTACTGTTTTGACCTCTTGTGGGAAATTCTTCTGTTTTCCGGTGCTCTGCTTGTGGGGTTCGTCATCGTCCTCACTTGGTGTGTCGAGCCCCTTGTGTTTGGCGTTAAGTTGGCCGGACTGTTTGTAGACCCAACAATCTCTGTGGGTATGGTTTGCAGGATTCCCGGGGGTACTGTGGATTTGGCATATCTTGTCCAAGATTTTGTTTAGGTTGGATAGCTCACCGATGTTGTCCTTAAGAGGCATTTTTTTGTTCTGCCGAGAACTTTTGAATCCAGCATTGACTGCCGTGCTCTTTGGACTGTTTCCCTTGGTCCAGCGCTGGTCCTTGCTGCATCGTGGTTTCCCATTTCCATCCCTGACTTCGGACGTACTCGGGTCGCTGGTACTGCACCTTGCCAGCCAGCTATCCTCTCCCGCGCAAAAGCGGGTCATGAGGCTTGTTAATGCGGCCATTGTTCTTGGCTTTTCCTGACCGAGGTGTCTGGTGAGCCATTCGTCTCGGACGTTATGTTTGAAAGATGCTAAGGCATCGGCGTCCGGACAGTCGACTATTTGGTTCTTTTTGGTGAGGAACATGTTCTAGAATTTGCGGGCTGACTTTTCGGGCTGTTGAGTTATGTGACTTAAATCGTCTGCATCCGGAGGGCGGACATAAGTCCCCTGAAAATTTGCCCAAAACGCATCCTCGAGCTCTTCCCAACTTCCAATGGTATTTTCTGGGAGGCTTTTGAGCCAATGTTGGGCTGGCCCTTTGAGCTTGAGGGGTAAGTATTTTATGGCGTGGAGGTCATCTCCTCTAGCCATATGTATATGCAGGATGTAATCCTCAATCCAGACTCTAGGGTCTGTTGTTCTGTCGTATGCCTCTATGTTTAAGGGCTTGAATCCCGCTGGAAATTCATGATCCAGCACCTCATCGGTGAAACATAGGGGGTGTGCGGCGCCCCTGTATTTGGGTGTGCCGTGATGTTCGAATACTCGACGTGTTGAATTGCTTTCTAGAGCTTGCTTTCTTGGCCCATAGATAGACCTGACTGGGCCATCCTTTTGGTGTGGATCCTTATGCGGATCACGTGCCAGCTTGTGTGCGGTGCCGCTTGCCGCTCTATGTTTGCCATGTGGTCGTCTATCCGACCGGGCGGCCTCTTTGTTCTTTGATTGTGGGGGCTCTACGGCCTCCTCGTCAAATTCGGGCAGTAGTTTGCGCTTACGTTAGCTCTTTGTTTGGCGACTATCGCCGTATTTTTCTGTGGTCTTAAGTACTTTGCTCCATCTCATTCTGAGTGCGTCTTCCGCTGTTTTGAGCTTCCGCTTCTGCTTCTTCAGACTACGTGCGGTGGCGACGAGCCTTTTGTGGAGGTTCTTCTACTCCAACGATGTGTCCGGCGTGAGATCGTCCGGACTGTTATCTTCGCCGGGGACGGATTGTTTATCCAAGCTATCCTGTTCGGATGGTTGCTCGAGGGCATGTTCGTCATCCACCGGTTCGCCCTACTCTATGGCTGGTCTATATGGGTGCTGTCTTTGTCGAGGCGGGACTTTGAGCGGCGCTTACGTCGCTGTTTTGACTGCTTTTCGAGGGAATTATCCTTCGCAGCGTCCCGTTGTTCATCGTTATCGCTTCCTTTAGGTGTATCCACCATATATACATCGTGAGTTGAGGTGGCCTTCCAGTGCCCTGTAGGCGCTGGTTCTTGGTCGTCTCCGGCATCGTCGTCCATACCGTCGATGTCTTCCGAGTCAAAGTCGAGCATGTCAGTTAAATCATCGATAGTGGCTACAAAGTGGGTGGTGGGTGGGTTTTGGATTTCTTCAACGTCCACATCCCAGCCTTCCTAACCATAGTCCGGCCAGGGCTCTCCTGATAAAGAGAGAGACTTTAGTGAATTCAGGATGTCGCCAAAGAGCGAGTACTAAAAGATGTCCGCGTTAGTGAATTCCATGATCGGCGCCCAATCGGATTCGATTGGCAGGGGCGCGGAAGGTTCGGAGTCCGGAGAGGAGTCCGGCACCTTGGAGTCATGAGCTTCACAAAGGACAGGGTTGGTATTGCGAAGCAGCAGAAATGAATACCAGATCAGCAGCCGTGGCAGGAGTCCCAGCGCGCCGGCCAGCTCAAGTCCTCTCTGGTTTGATGGACGCCTAGGCGACCTTGTTAACCACGGCAGTCACCCCGGAGACGCGGGATCAGCACAATGCGGACATTGCGAAGCTGAAGGACCAAATAACGCAGGCTAAGGAGGACCTGGCAACTGAGGATGCTAGGATGGCTAAAGAAAGGGCCGCTTTGGATGCCCAGTCACAGCGGATACAGGCGCAGAATTACCAGCTCGTGCTGGATCGGACCGCATCAGAGGATGTAATGCGAAGGAAGTACCGGTCTCGTCTGCCGCCGGTTTTCGAAGGGTTAAATCTCTTTTAGACGCCAGGCACTGGGCCGAGCAATCCGGCTGCTACAAACTGGACTGATGCACCTAGGACAGCTCCGGACCAACTACAGATAACAGAGCCACTCCGACGAACAGATAACCCGCCGCAATACGCGTCTACACCACCGGGGCACTTCTCGAGCCCTCTGGATAACATGATTACCGCAGCGTCACGCCTGGCAGCCATTCCGATGGAGGGCGATTCAATAGCAGCACTTGAAATGCGGCAGGCGAGAGACCTTCTTCAAACTGCCGTGGTACAGCAGCAGGCTTATTCGTATAGCCGGGATAGAATTCATTCAACCCCTCGTCCAAGCCCAAGCTATAGCAGGCGTATGGATGAACCGGAAGTGTCTAGCAGCGCGCAGCATCGTAATGCTCAAGATGTGGTGGATCATGGCAGGGCACGGAGGGATCCCGCTTTGGGTCGTTATCAACCGACCCCGGTTCAGCCAGTAGCGTGAGTTGACCGAGGCACCGGGCTTGCCTTCAGTTCCTGGGGAGTGCCGTGCCTTATTCCGGCTCTCCGTAATGTGCGTCTTCCCAAAGATTTCAAGGGTCCACGCAAAGTGCCTAATTACATGGCGGATCAGCCACCTGAGGCGTGGGTCGAGAGTTATGAGATGGCAATGGAGATGCTAGATGTAGATGAAGCGGCCTGTGCAAAGTACTTCACGATGATGTTGGAAGGAACGACCCGTACTTGGTTGAAAAATCTACCAGCTAATTCCATCGAGTCATGGGATCAGTTGAAGGCCCGGTTTATAGCCAATTTCAAAGACACGTGCAAACAGCCCATGTCCATTGTGGATCTGGATGCTTGTGTTCAAGGGGAGAACAAGTCAACAACTCATTGGGTACGTCGGGTTTCAGAAGTTTTGCACTAGTCCGACCGGATTAACGCTGGTCAAGCAATTATAACACCGGAGCGCAATTGCCGGTTTAAGTCACTGAAGATGAAGTTGGGATGGCTCAAGCGCCACTGCAACAACATGGGAACTCTCATGGCAGCTTTAGTCAAGTATGCCAATTCCAATAATACCAAGGATCCCGATTCTGATAATGAGAAACCGGAGAAGGGAAAGAAGAATGGCAGTGCAAAGGGGTAGCTGCACAACCAAGGAGGCCATGGGAATAATGGTAAGCGTAAAGCGGATTCAGATTTTGTGGCTAACGCTAATGTGCAGCATCATAAAGGTAAACCGCCCCAGCGCGGCGGGGCGATGAATCTGGAGCGTTTGTTGAATCAGCCCTGTCCAAAGCGTGGGACCAAGGAGGCTCCTGCAACGCATCTCTGGAAGGATTGTAACATTATGAAGGAGTTCAAAAACTCTAATCTTTTCCGGTATGATCAGGGTCCGTCGGGCAGTTCAGGTCCAGGTTTTCATGGTGGCGGCGGTTCAAACTCTGGGTTTCAGAATAATCATGGCAACCAAAACAACCAAGGTGGTAATAACTAGCAGAATAATCAAGGAAATCAGCAGCAGTCAGGTTACCAGAGTCACCCAAAGCAGTTGAATGGTGGGCAGTATCATGTGTTTACCACTAGTTTGTGCAAGCGTGATCAGAAGCTTCACAAGAGGGCAGTTAATGTTGTTGAACCGGCAGTACCACGCTATCTGCGGTGGTCCGAACAACCTATTGTGTGGAGTAGGGAGGATCATCCTCCCCAGGTTGACAATCTGGGTCAACTGGCTTTGGTGGTGGCACCTCAGGTGCGAGGTTATAAGTTTACCAAAGTACTCATGGATGGAGGAAGCAGTATCAATATTCTGTATTATGAGACCTTCCGTCGCATGGGGTTGACAGACAAGAATCTTAAACCGTCCAACACTGTTTTTTCATGGTGTGGTACGAGGTAAATCGGCATATCCCATAGGTAAGATCGCTTTGGAAGTTGTGTTCGGTGATGAACGTGATTCCCGATCTGAAACATTGACCTTTGAAGTGGTGAGAATCCAGAGCCCGTACCACGAACTGTTTGGGCGACCGGCTTATGCAAAATTCATGGCAAGGCCTTGTTATATTTACTTGTAGCTCAAGATGTCGGGTCATAAAGGGACTATGACGGTTCACAGAAGTCGTAAAATTGCTTTGGACTGCGGGGAAGGTGATGTAGCCTATGCTGAGTCGGTTTGTGCTACAGAGGAGCTAAAGTTCTATAAGGAAAATGTTGATCCGGCAGATATGACCCCTCTGAAGAAGCCCACCACTGAACATGACCCATCCCTGCATTTCAAACCGGCTGACGAGACTAAGCTTGTTGACTTCGTGCCTGGTGATTCGTCCAAGCAGTTCAGCATCAGCACAAATCTGGATCCGAAATAGGAAAGCGCGCTCATTGAGTTCATCCGTGAGAACCGGGACATTTTTGCATGGAAACCTTCTGACATGCCAGGTGTACCGAGGGAACTCGCTGAGCACGCTCTCAATATTGATCAAAATTTTAAACCGGTCAAGCAATTTCTTCGTCGCTTTAATGAGGAGGGGCGTAAGGCAATTAGTGAAGAGGTAGCCCGTCTGTTGGCTGCCGGGTTTATCGTTGAAGTTTTTCATCCTGAATGGCTGGCTAATCCAGTGCTTGTTCTTAAGAAAAACGGCACTTGGCGTATGTGTGTGGACTACACGGATTTGAATAAAGCTTGTCCGGCCGATCCCTTTGCTCTCCCGCGTATTGATCAGATCATTGATGCGACGGCGGGTTGTGAGCGCCTGAGTTTTTTGGATGCTTATCCAGGATATCATCAGATCAAGATGTCAGTTAAGGACCAAGAGAAGACAGCTTTCATCACTCCCTTTGGAGCCTTCTGCTATGTTTCTATGCCCTTTGGGCTCAAGAGTGCCTAGGCAACTTATTAGTGTTGTGTGCAGAATTGTCTTCACATGCAGATTGGGCGTAATGTTCATGCCTATGTGGATGACATTGTGGTAAAATCCAGGAAGAAGGAAACACTGATAGATGATCTCAAGGAGACGTTTGACAATCTTCGGGTTTACAAGATGATGCTTAATCTGGATAAATGTGTTTTTGGTGTTCCGGCAGGCAAGCTTCTTGATTTTCTTGTATCCAACAGGGGCATTGAGGCTAATCCAGAAAAGATTAAGGCAATCACATCCCTGGCTAAACCGAAGTGTACCAATGATGTTTAGCGTCTAGCAGGTCGGATTGCAGCCCTTAGCCGGTTTATCAGTCATCTAGGAGAAAAGGCAATTCCTTTGTATCAGATGTTGAAAAAGACAGATGATTTCGTCTGGAGTGATGCAGCCAATGCGGCTTTTGAGGAGTTAAAGCGGCAGTTGGTTGAACCGCCGGTTCTTGCAGCCCCAGTTGATAATGAGCCTTTGCTGTTATACGTGGCTGCCAATGCCCGAGCGGTCAGTGTGGCAATTGTGGTTGAGCGTAAGGAAGCTGGGAAGGAATATCTGGTTCAACGACCTGTATACTACATCAGTGAAGTCCTGATCGAGTCAAAACAACGCTATCCACATTGGCAGAAGTTGGTGTATGGGGTTTTTATGGCAAGTCGAAAACTCAAGCAATACTTTCAAGGCCATCCCATCACAGTGGTTAGTTCTGCTCCTTTGGGAGATATAATTCAAAACAGAGAAGCAACTAGCCGGGTTGCAAAGTGGGCGATTGAGCTTGGACCACACGGTTTGAAGTATGTACCTCGAATAGCCATCAAATCTCAGGCCCTCGTGGATTTTATCAATGATTGGACCAAGTTGCAAGCACCAGAAGACAAACCGGATAATACATACTGGACTATTCATTTTGATGGATCCAGGCAGTTGGAGGGCTCGGGGGCTGGAGTTGTTCTCACTTCCCCTCGAGGTGATAAAATTTGCTATGTCCTCCGCTTGATGTTTCCCTGTACTAACAATGCAGCTGATTACAAAGCTTTATTCCATGGTCTCCGTGTGGCCAAAGAGATGAACTTAAGTCGAGTTCATTGTTTCAGAGATTCTCATCTGGTGGCTCAGCAAGTTTCTGGTACTTGGGATTCTAAGGATCCACTCATGGCGGCTTATAGGCGTGAGGTGGATATTGTGGCAGGTCACTTCAAAGGGTATCAAGTTGAGCATATCGATCGGCACAAAAACGAAGCAGCAGATGCTTTGAGCCGGCTTGGATCGCAGCGTAAACCGGTACCTCCTAATACCTTTTTAGATATCTTGCATAACCCGTCTGTTAAGTTGCCTATAGAAGAGGATTTGGCTGTTCCTGATCCGAAGGCTCAATTGATGGTTGCTTTGCATATTGTGCTAGATTTGGCAGTTCCGTATCTGGTGTATTTGAACTGGGGCGAACTACCAGATGATAAAGTCCTGGCTCAACAGATAGTCCGGCGATCCAAGTGCATGGTTATTCACAATGGCGAGTTACACCGGTGTAGCGTTTCAGGCGTATTTCAACGTTGTGTCTATACAGAAGAAGGTCAAGAGATCCTACGGGAAATTCATGAAGGGGATTGTGGTCATCATGCCGGTTCAAAGTCACTGGTTGCCAAAGCTTTCCGTCATGGATTTTAATGGTTGACAGCTCATGCTGATGCGGAGGATTTGGTAAAGCGATATGATGCTTGTCAAAAAAATTCACGCAGGGCTCATGTTCCGGCTCAAGAACTACGGATGATTCCTATCACTTGGCCTTTTGCTACTTGGGGGCTTGATATGGTGGGGCCCTTTAAGTGTTCCTAGGACAAGAAGACCCACCTGTTGGTGGCAGTTGATAAATTCACCAAGTGGGTTGAAGCGGAGCCTGTCAGCAAGTGTGATGCAGCTACGGCGGTTCAATTTCTCAAAAAGATTATCTTCCGCTTTGGCTTTCCACACAGTATTATCACGGATAATGGTACAAACCTTTCCAAAGGTGAGATGGAGGATTTCTGTCAGAGAGAGCACATCCGGCTTGACTTAGCATCTGTGGCGCACCCTCAATCCAACAGTCAAACGGAGCGAGCCAATCAAGAAATTTTGAATGGTCTTAAACCCCGGCTCATGATTCCCTTGAAGCGGATGCCGGGTTGTTGGGTGGAAGAATTACCTTCTGTATTATGGAGTATCAACACCACCCCCAATCGATCAACAGGTTACACACCTTTCTTTATGGTATATGGGGCAGAGGCAGTTCTACCAAGTGATATATGTCATGACTTGCCCCGGGTTGCTAATTATGTTGAAGCGGACAACGAGCAAGCCCGCCAAGAGGCGCTGGACCTATTAGATGAGAAACAGGATATGGCTCTGGCTCGATCGGCGGTTTATCAACAAGACCTACGGCGTTATCACAGCCGCCGGGTTAGGACAAGAACCTTTCAAGAAGGTGACTTGGTGCTCCGGCTCATCCAGGATCAGACCGACATGCACAAGTTATCCCCGCCTTGGGAAGGACCCGTTGTGGTCAGCAAAAATCTACACAACATATCATACTACCTCATTGACGTTCGAGACAACTCACGCAACTCTAAGGAGGAGACCCGGCGGCCGTGGAACATAGCTCTCCTCCGGCCTTACTACACTTGATCCATAGGCTCTTCTTATGTACATATTTCGACAATGTATATATTATGATCAATAAATAAACCAGCATCCTTGCTCTAAGAAGGGCCTCTGCTGTTTTTTCTCAAATATCCTTTGAGTCACATGGGGGCTTTAGCTGACAAAGCGGATTACTACCTGTCAAACCGGCTATCATGCCACAACATAGCTTGGGAGCTTCACACCCAAGGGGCCAAAGAGAGTCTGGATGCTATGCACAACTCAAACATAGGCACCTAATGAGCACAGCTCATCACGTTACTTGGGGGCTCCTTGTGTCAAATACCAAGGAGTTTGAATGGACCCTTGTAGCTGGGTATCGACCCATGGCTTGGAAGCCTGGTAGATTTACCTAAAACCCCGGGTTAACCTGCCTTCATCAAGTAAGACACTCCTATCCAGGTCATCCTGGCATGACCCTCTGAACGTTTGACAGTTACTCTCATTGAGACCCTGCACTTGTCAAAGTTAAAACGGTGATTGGTTAGTTGGAGGTCCATCTTAAAAGGCTTTGTTAAATGGTTCAACTCAACGGCCTGGCAGCCCACAAAAAGCCTCGAATTTGGGCCTGGCAGCCCTCAAAAAGCCTCGACTACACGGTTTTATTTGCGTTTATCACTTTTTTATTGATAAATTTTATGTTAAACCGATTTTCTTGACCTGGTCAGTCATCTTATTAGCCCGGTATTCCTTAAACCGGCTTGGTTTTCAACTACACGTTGACAGGCCTTATTATTAAACCGGAGTTCATTAACCCGGCCTGGCTTTGACTACCTATCGCCAGCTTTGATCATCTGATGTTTATCATCACCCGGTATGACTTATTATACGTCATCAGTACATGATGGAGTTATACAAGATTTTCAGATTTGGGTTTTCACCCGTATTACAATCAAAGTTGGTCAACCAACTAAAGGGATATTACATCATAGGTATGAGTCATTTCATATTTTTACGGTTTGATAATCAATCAAGCCTTTCTTGGGCGTTATGACCTGCCCGGCGGTAAACCGCCAGGACCCTTTCTTTTTTATGCAGACAAAGGAATTGCATATTATGATACATGAACCAACATTGAAATTGTCATGGCGGATCACATCAAGTATCTCCTACTACACGATGGCGGTAGATCAAAATATCCTCGCTACCCTATTACAAGGCACTTAGCAGCCCAAAATATGGAATTGTTTTAAACCGGACAGTTTCTAACGTATCAACCGGATTGTTGGATCAAGCTTCATCGCCATGTTGACGTGAAGTAGATGGGTCATCTGGCGTCGGTTCAGCCTCCTCCTCCCCATCCAATGGCTGGAAGTCATTGGTGGTCCAGTCAATCCAGGTTAAGGCCTGAAAGACAACATCTTCACTTATAAGCTCAGTTGGATCAACGTCAGGGGCGTAAGTGTGCTTACGGATTGGCGGAACAAGGTTTTGCACTTCTGGAATAACAACCTCAACCTGTTTGTTGTTAGCATCATAGAAGGACCGGTGAACCGTCAGGTTAGCTTCTTCTGCCAACTGACTCGCCAGAGGACGCATCTCCCTTGTCACACGTTTGAGGGTGTCGTTATCAAACACTTCGCCGTTTTCTTGCTGACTGGGGAAGCCCTTGGCTATATCAGCCAGATCAAGATCAGCTATCCATGCCTTGGCTCGAGTAAGTGCTAACAAAGTGCTAGCCCTGGCAGCGGGTCGCTTCAACTCTTCTATATGTGGTGGCGTCATAGATAACCGGTCCAGCGTGTCCTTGATCAGTGTTGGAGCTGCATTGTCATAAGAAGTTGCGTAGATAACCCGTTGGACGCCGGTATACAACTGTTCAATCAGTGTATAGGCAGCCTTTAGTTTCTTCCGCATGTCAGAGCCCAGATGAGCAATGCAGCTACCTGCATCGGTTTAAGGATTTCACGTTAAAACGGCAAAATTTCAAAGGCGGACTATTCATAAAGTCTTGGTCAGCAGTGCTTACCAAATATTGTAGAATTCATGGCATTGACCTGGTGCTTTAATCCGGTAAGCTCTTCCGTCACCGGTTTAAGAGCTGATTCAGCGTCTTCCGCCCGCTTTAGCAATCCAGCCTTTTCGGTATCCCAGTTGGTCTTCTCAGACTTGAACCATTCTTTGAGTTGTTCCATAGTGGTTAAGGCGGTTTTCAATTCATCCCTGGTCTTGGTGGTTTCTGCTTGCTGGGTTTTCAGATTTTCTTGAAGATCGGCAATTTGAGAGACTTGTTGGTTTATCTCACTCTGTAACAGTAAGAAGAGCATGTCAATATCTTTGTCAAAGTCCCAAGCATATAACCAGTTATACACTTGGCACTTGGGGGCTAATGTGGATCATTTTTTCTACTAATTATTGAAGTCCCACGATTAATACAAGTTTTCATCATGGCACTTGGGGGCTAATGTGTGTTTGATCAGAAGTACACAAGGTAATTAACAAAGCACAATATGGAATTTACAAAGTCCCGGTTCGACTTTCTTAAGACAAACCGGCCCTTGGGGGCTACAATGCAATGAAGGTACAAAGCAAAGATCAAATTGTTTACCTCATAGCGCTCCTTCATCAAATTTACTAAACCAGCTTCATAATCACGGTTGGTGTAAAGCCGGTTCAAGAAACCAGAGTGAAGGTCTTGAGCAGAGAGATCAACATAAGCTGACAAATCAGTCTTCCCCTTCCCCTTGCTCATAGCAGCAAATTCATCCTTGGCAGTGTGCTTTAATAGAGCAACCGGATTACCAGGGTTGGTATATGCAGTGCCAGTAACAACAACATCATCATCTTTGGCTGGGCTGGATGAATTGGCATTCTTAACAGGGCTTGGCGCTTTGGCAGCAGGGCTCAACGGTGTGTTAACAGGGCTTGGCGGATCAGCAGTTGAATCCCGCTGCTCAACGGTTGGACTTGGAGGGGCATGGAGATGTGAGGTATCAACATGTACATCCGGTTCAACCTCTGGCGGGTTAGCATCAGCATCTTGGTTTTGCGCAGCAGAGCTGTCTATGGAAATCTCAGCATTTTTGCCATCATGCTCTGGGGTCTTCTCCGGATCAACATCATCAGTAGGGTCGCTGGTCTTGGCTTTCTTACTTAATCGAGCCTTGGCACTACAACATCAAAGGTTAGAATATGGTAAACCGACACACAAAGAAACAAGTTGAGGAGTAATGTACATACCCAACGACGACTTTGAGAGGAGGCAGCTGAGTGGTTGATGAACCGCCAGACGAGTTGGAAGAGGCGTGATAATTCGGGTCAAACGGATTGAGTGGGCATCGGAAGAAACCTTTCAAAGGATAACGTTTTTCACGAGAACAAGTCACCTCTGGACGACGTTTCCGGGTTGGCGTATTTGCTAAACCGGACGAGGTGATTTGCTGACCACTATGCCGGGTTGTGTGACGCTCTTCAACTTGCTGAGTATTCAAAGAAAATTTTGGATCCAAATGAGCAAGGGGGTGAGATTGTTTTACTTTTCGGACTGTGCGGCAAACTCTTTGAACCGGTACAAGATCTGAATCGGAAGAAAGAAGGATTACCTCAACATGGTCTGCGTGGCTGGCTTCAGCATCATCCTGGGAATAGACATTGTCAATAAGATGTAGGAAAAAGGAACCAAGTGAGTCAAGTTCTACCTCTGCGTCTGATTCCTCATCTTCTGGCAGATCAGAAGACTCGATGGTTTTCTTCTTGGCGGCTTTTTTTGGTGACTTTGCTCTTTGCATGAGAAGCCCTGGCCAGTTTAGTCCGTTTCCAAAAGGAGCTGTTAGCTTGAAATTAAGGCAAGAAAAGGTTAGTACATAGTTAATACGGAGGTGAATCAGTAAACTATTCTCATGAACTTTACCACTGGCGGTTTATTGGAGACATAAAAAGGTGGCAGCCCGGTTTGGCTGCTTGTGGAGACCGGCTCATCAAGCATCTTCTTCACAGATTCAGTAACTTCAAGATCGGCCATTACTACTTCGTGATATTGTTGAGGATCTTTGACATCGCCAGTATATTCATGCATCAAACCGGGGCGGCGGCATAAAGGCAAGATGCCCCATGAAACCCAGCAGCGGATAAGATCAATGCCAGTCAAACCATTGGCCATGAGAGCCCGGAGCTTGGCGAATTGAGGTGCAAAGTTCTTCCGTTCTACCACGGTTAAGCGTGAAGGTAATGGGTGTCCGTTGCTGAGCCGGTGAGGGCGATAACCCGGCAAAGGATTTTCTCCGTCAGGGGCAGTGTTCCGGCAATAAAACCAAGTCTGGTTCCAATCTTTAGGATGGCTATGATGTTTTGCATGAGGGAAGTCAACTTCTTCCCTTTTCTGGATTGACACACCACCAAGCTCTGTGCTGGGACCATCTGAGAATTATGTACGGCAGTTCAGATGAAAGAAATCCTAGAACAGCTCCATAGTTGGCTCTTCTTGAAGATAGACTTCACAGAATACTTGAAAGTTGCATATATTGGACACAGAGTTCGGACCAATATCTTGCGGATGGAGTCGGAAGCTTGCGAGGACATCCCGGAAATTTTTTGATCCGGGCGGGCTGAATCCCTGGTCTAAGTGTTGCATAAAAACAATCACTTCTCCATCTTGAGGTTCAGGTGGACATTCAGATTCCGGAACTCGCCAATGAAGGACCCTTTTTGAGGCTAAAGCGCCAGTGGTGACGTATCCGTTGATTTGTGTTTCCGTAATCCGGGACGGAACCCAATTGCAAGTTGAGAATTGTTTCGTCATCTTGGAAGGGGAACTCAAAGGAAAAATAAATGCTGGTTTACAATTTAACGGTTTAAAGTGTACAATTCAGTGTTAAACCAGGAAATTGCTATGCAAGGTTCAGTTGGCGGTTTAAGAGAGGGCTAATGATATATGTGTTGGGGAACGTTGCAGAAAACAAAAAATTTCCTACTCGTTTCACCAAGATCATCTAGGAGTTCATCTAGCAACGAGTGATCAGATGCATCTACATACCTTTGTAGATCGCGAGCGGAAGCGTTCAAAAGAACGGTGATGATGTAGTCGTACTCGACGTGATCCAAATCACCGATGACCAGCGCCGAACGGACGACACCTCCGCGTTCAACACACGTACGGAACAGCCACGTCTCCTCCTTCTTGATCCAGCAAGGGAGGGAGGAGAGGTTGAGGGAGATGGCACCAGCAGCAGCACGACGGCGTGGTGTTGATGGAGCTGCAGTACTTCGGCAGAGCTTCGCTAAGCACTATGGAGGTTGAGGAGGTGTTGGGGAGGGAGAAGGAGGCAACCAAAGGCCGAGGCGTTCAGGTATGAAGTCCCTCCTCTCCCCCACTATATATAGGGGTGCCAAGGGGGGGTGGCCGGCCCTAGGAGATCCAATCTCCTAGGGGGTGCGGCGGCCTAGGGGGGTTTTCCTCCCCCCCCCCCCAAGGCACCTAGGAGGTGCCTTACCCTCCTAGGACTCTTCCCCTTCTAAACCCTAGGCGCATGGGCCTATGTGGGGATGGTGCCCTTGGCCCATTAGGCCAAGGCGCACCCCCTTACAGCCCATGTGGCCCCCCGGGACAGGTGGACCCACCCGGTGGACCCCCGGGACCCTTCCGGTGGTCCCGGTACAATACCGATAACCCCGAAACTTGTCCCGATGCCCGAAACAAGACTTCCCATATATAAATCTTTACCTCCGGACCATTCCGGAACTCCTCGTGACGTCCGGGTTCTCATCCGGGACTCCGAACAACATTCGGGTTACTGTATATACATATCCCTACAACCCTAGCGTAACTGAACCTTAAGTGTGTAGACCCTACGGGTTCGAGAGACAAGCAGACATGACCGAGACGACTCTCCGGTCAATAACCAACAGCGGGATCTGGATACCCATGTTGGCTCCCACATGCTCCACGATGATCTCATCGGATGAACCACGATGTCGAGGATTCAATCAACCCCGTACGCTATTCCCTTTGTCTATCGATATGTTACTTGCCCGAGATTCGATCGTCGGTATCCCAATACCTCGTTCAATCTCGTTACCGGCAAGTCACTTTACTCGTACCGTAATGCATGATCCCGTGACCAGACACTTGGTCACTCTGAGCTCATTATGATGATGCATTACCGAGTGGGCCCAGTGATACCTCTCCGTCATACGGAGTGACAAATCCCAGTCTTGATCCATGTCACCCAACAGACACTTTCGGAGATACCCGTAGTCTACCTTTATAGTCACCCAGTTACGTTGTGACGTTTGGCATACCCAAAGCACTCCTACGGTATCCGGGAGTTACACGATCTCATGGTCTAAGGAAAAGATACTTTGACATTGCAAAACTCTAGCAAACGAACTATACGATCTTGTGCTATGTTTAGGATTGGGTCTCGTCCATCACATCATTCTCCCAATGATGTGATCTTGTTATCAATGACATCCAGTGTCCATAGTCAGGAAACCATGACTATCTGTTGATCAACGAGCTAGTCAACTAGAGGCTCACTAGGGACATGTTGGTGTCTGTTATTCACACATGCATTATGATTTCCGGATAACACAATTATAGCATGAATAAAGACAATTATCATGAACAAGGAAATATAATAATAATGCTTTTATTATTGCCTCTAGGGCATATTTCCAACAGTCTCCCACTTGCACTAGAGTCAATAATCTAGTTACATTGTGATGAATCGAACACCCATGGAATTCTGGTGTTGATCATGTTTTGCTCTAGGGAGAGGTTTAGTCAACGGATCTGCTACATTCAGGTCCGTATGTACTTTACAAATCTCTATGTCTCCATCTTGAACATTTTCACGAATGGAGTTGAAGCGACGCTTGATGTGCCTTGTCTTCTTGTGAAACCTGGGCTCCTTGGCAAGTGCAATAGCTCCAGTGTTGTCACAGAAGAGCTTGATCGGCCCCGACGCATTGGGTATGACTCCTAGGTCGGTGATGAACTCCTTCACCCATATTGCTTCATGTGCTGCCTCCGAGGCTGCCATGTACTCCGCTTCACATGTAGATCCCGCCACAACGCTTTGCTTGCAACTGCACCAGCTCACTGCCCCACCATTCAAAATATACACGTATCCGGTTTGTGACTTAGAGTCATCCAGATCTGTGTCGAAGCTAGCGTCGACGTAACCCTTTACGACGAGCTCTTCGTCACCTCCATAAACGAGAAACATTTCCTTAGTCCTTTTCAGGTACTTCAGGATATTCTTGACCGCTGTCCAGTGTTCCTTGCCGGGATTACTTTGGTACCTTCCTACCAAACTTACGGCAAGGTTTACATCAGGTCTGGTACACAGCATGGCATACATAATAGAACCTATGGCTGAGGCATAGGGGATGACACTCATCTCTTCTATCTCTGCTGCCGTGGTCGGACATTGAGTTGAGCTCAATTTCACACCTTGCAAAACAGGCAAGAATCCTTTCTTGGACTGATCCATTTTGAACTTCTTCAAAATCTTATCAAGATATGTGCTTTGTGAAAGACCTATGAGGCGTCTTGATCTATCCCTATAGATCTTGATGCCTAATATATAAGCAGCTTCTCCAAGGTCCTTCATTGAAAAACTCTTATTCAAGTAGGCCTTAATGCTGTCCAAAAGTTCTATATCATTTCCCATCAAAAGTATGTCATCTACATATAGTATGAGAAATGCTATAGAGCTCCCACTCACTTTCTTGTAAACACAGGCTTCTCCATAAGTCTGTGTAAACCCAAACGCTTTGATCATCTCATCAAAACGAATGTTCCAACTCCGAGATGCTTGCACCAGCCCATAAATCGAGCGTTGGAGCTTGCACACCTTGTCAGCATTTTTAGGATCGACAAAACCTTCCGGCTGCATCATATACAATTCTTCCTTAAGGAAACCATTAAGGAATGCCGTTTTGACGTCCATTTGCCAAATTTCATAATCATAAAATGAGGCAATTGCTAACATGATTCGAACGGACTTCAGCTTCGCTACCGGTGAGAAAGTCTCATCATAGTCAATCCCTTGAACTTGTCGATAACCCTTAGCGACAAGCCGAGCTTTATAGATGGTCACATTACCATCCGCGTCTGTCTTCTTCTTAAAGATCCATTTATTTTCTATGGCTCGCCGTTCTACGGGCAAGTCAGTCAAAGTCCATACTTCGTTTTCATACATGGATCCTATCTCGGATTTCATGGCTTCTAGCCATTTGTCGGAATCCGGACCCGCCATCGCTTCTTCATAGTTCGAAGGTTCACCATTGTCTAACAACATGATTTCCAAGACAGGGTTGCCGTACCACTCTGGTGCGGAACGTGTCCTCGTGGACCTTCGAATTTCAGTAGGAGCTTGATCAGAAGTATCTTGATCATTATCATTAACTTCCTCTTTAGTCGGTGCAGGTGTTGGGTAACGTTGCAGAAAACAAAAAATTTCCTACTCGTTTCACCAAGATCATCTAGGAGTTCATCTAGCAATGAGTCATTGGATGCATCTACGTACCTTGTAGATCGCGAGCGGAAGCGTTCAAAGAACGGGGATGATGTAGTCGAACACGACGTGATTCGAATCACCGGAGATCCTAGCACCGAACGGACGGCACCTCCGCGTTCAACACACGTACGGAACAGCCACGTCTCCTCCTTCTTGATCCAGCAAGGGAGGGAGGAGAGGTTGAGGGAGATGGCACCAGCAGCAGCACGACGGCGTGGTGTTGATGGAGCTGCAGTACTCCGGCAGAGCTTCGCTAAGCAATAAGGAGATGGATGAGGTGTTGGGGAGGGAGAAGGAGGCAACCAAAGGCCAAGGACTCAAGGTATGAAGTCCCTCCTCTCCCCCACTATATATAGGGGTGCCAAGGGGGGGTGGCCGGCCCTAGGAGATCCAATCTCCTAGGGGGTGCGGCGGCCAAGGGGGGTTTCCCTCCCCCCCAAGGCACCTAGGAGGTGCCTTACCCTCCTAGGACTCTTGCCCCCTTGAACCCTAGGCGCATGGGCCTATGTGGGGCTGGTGCCCTTGGCCCAAGCAGGCCAAGGCGCACCCCCTACAGCCCATGTGGCCCCCGGGGATGGGTGGCCCCACCCGGTGGGCCCCCGGGACCCCTCCGGTGGTCCCGGTACAATACCGATAACCCCGAAACTTGTCCCGATGCCCGAAACAGGACTTCCCATATATAAATCTTTACCTCCGGACCATTCCAGAACTCCTCGTGACGTCCGGGATCTCATCCGGGACTCCGAACAACATTCGGGTTACTGCATATACATATCCCTACAACCCTAGCGTAACCGAACCTTAAGTGTGTAGACCCTACGGGTTCGAGAGACAAGCAGACATGACCGAGACGACTCTCCGGTCAATAACCAACAGCGGGATCTGGATACCCATGTTGGCTCCCACATGCTCCACGATGATCTCATCGGATGAACCACGATGTCGAGGATTCAATCAACCCCGTACGCTATTCCCTTTGTCTATCGATATGTTACTTGCCCGAGATTCGATCGTCGGTATCCCAATACCTCGTTCAATCTCGTTACCGGCAAGTCACTTTACTCGTACCGTAATGCATGATCCCGTGACCAGACACTTGGTCACTCTGAGCTCATTATGATGATGCATTACCGAGTGGGCCCAGTGATACCTCTCCGTCATACGGAGTGACAAATCCCAGTCTTGATCCATGTCACCCAACAGACACTTTCGGAGATACCCGTAGTCTACCTTTATAGTCACCCAGTTACGTTGTGACGTTTGGCATACCCAAAGCACTCCTACGGTATCCGGGAGTTACACGATCTCATGGTCTAAGGAAAAGATACTTTGACATTGCAAAAACTCTAGCAAACGAACTATACGATCTTGTGCTATGTTTAGGATTGGGTCTCGTCCATCACATCATTCTCCCAATGATGTGATCTCGTTATCAATGACATCCAGTGTCCATAGTCAGGAAACCATGACTATCTGTTGATCAACGAGCTAGTCAACTAGAGGCTCACTAGGGACATGTTGGTGTCTGTTATTCACACATGCATTACGATTTCCGGATAACACAATTATAGCATGAATAAAGACAATTATTATGAACAAGGAAATATAATAATAATGCTTTTATTATTGCCTCTAGGGCATATTTCCAACAATATGGCGGATTGGCTATCAAAGGTTAAACCGCCCATAGGCAGAATGGCCAGGATTCAAAATTTCTGCTAACTGTTGACAGAAACAGGTTTCACACAATGATCAAATTTATTTGGATCTACCATGCCTCCGTAAAGAAATTTTTCTGTGATCTATAAAGGCGGTAAACAGAACAGAGAAGTTCGTGCATTCTGTCAAGGGATTCTGTACAAGAAGGAAGACTTACTAAGTATTAAACTGGATACGGAATGATTACCGCACGAGATTTATACTACAGTTGAATCAAACAAGGTATGGCAGAAGCGAATACGAAGAAACTAGGGATGAACGCCTATGAACCCAGGTGAAAACAGGAGCCCTAAAAATGCAGATCTAGAGTTATGAGGGAGAAGCTTACCGGATGCGCAGGATAGCGGAGGAACACCGAAGATCTCTGGTACAACCAGGTTGATGCAGCGGCCTTTGTTGACGCAGCGTTCGATGGTCGAGGACGGCGGCGGAGCTTCAGGGTTGGGGCGTCGCGAGGAAGAAGAAGAAGAATGGAAGGCGAGGAAAAGAAAGGGCCCTCGGGTTTTATTTATAAGGAAAATGGATAAAGACTGGCACGAAAATCGAGGAGTCCAAAGCGGCGAGTGGCGCAGCTGTCGCCTCGATTTCTGGGATGACATTAATGAAGGGAATCTTTTTATTTCGTTTTTTACAAAGATGACATCATGATGATCTGTTGCTGTATCCAGAGGATGACGTCACGACGGTTTAACAAAGTTCATAAAACAAGACGTCATGGCAGTTTACGAAAATACAAGAAGACGTTTACAATATATCTTTGAAGTTGTTGAAGATTGACATGAACAAGTTCAAATCAAACTGGGGCCTAATGTTGGGGATATAGCTACAGAGTGTAAACCGGCCAGGAGGGACCGGTTTACCCTTGACTATGCCAAAGCCCATGAAGAATCCAGAAGATGGTGAAGTTATTAAACAAGCTTAGAGGCCTAAAGCCCAAAGGCGGATTAGGGCCCATAGTGGTAAACCGCCATGACTATGTAACTTGTAATGTAAGTTAGGGAAGGAGAGACCGAACCGAACACTTTGTATGAGTCGGCTTCGGGACTCTGTAGACCAGCCGGGCATCAACCTGTGTATATAAAGGGATGACCCGGCGGCGGTTCAAGGACAACAAACAACAACTCGAGACTCAGTCAAGCGTATTTGCTCCCTAGTCATCGAAACCCAGTCAATCCCATCACAACTAGATGTAGGCTTTTACCTTCATCAAAGGGGCCGAACTAGTATAAACTCTCGTGTCCCTTGTCCGGTTTAACCCCTTCAAGATACCCTGTTGTGATGGCTCCACGACTAAGTCCTTTCATGAGGACATCTGACGTGTTAATTCCATGACAGTCGGTGCAGTTAACGGGTTATTGGATCCAAAACCCGACCCGATAGGTTAACGGTGTTCCGTTATGGTGGATGCCAAATGTCGGTCACCCTTGACGAAAGCACTTCTGTGATGCGTGATTTATCGTCATGGAAGTGGACACTTCCGTGATGATAATTTTGGTAATGTCATGGAACACTTCTATGATAGCACAGGTATGACTATCTTGATTCTGTCATAAAATCATCATGGATGTACATGCATGACAAAAAACGCGACCTACTGTGACAAACACGTATCATCACGGAAGTGTATTTTTTTGTAGTGTTTCTAGTAGCTTTATTTAATTTGCGGAAATCAGTTACCATTCTATAACCTGTAACAATTCTTTGTGGGATCAATTCATCCTTGTCATTAGGAATAACAGTAATACCTCCCTTCTTAGGGACACAATGGACAGGACTTACCCACTGACTATCATCAACAGGATAAATTATACCTGCCTCCAGAAGCTTTCAGTTTTTCATTTCTTACCACTTCTACCATCTTAGGATTTAACCGTCGTTGGTGATCAACAACTGGTTTAGCATCTTTCTCCAGCTTACTTTTGTGCTGGCATAGAGTGGGACTAATGCCCTTAAGATCATCAAGAGTATATCCAATAGCAGCACGGTGCTTCTTCAGAGTTTTCAATAATTCTCTTCTTCATGCTCTGAAAGGTTAGCACTAATAATAACAGGATATATCTTATTTTCATTAAGATAAGCATATTTAAGAGTATCCGGTAATGGCTTAAGCTCAAACAAGGGATTACCCTTGGGTGGAGGACGACCCCCTAGGATTTCAACAGGCAAGTTGTGTTTCAAAATAGGTCCCTGTTTAAAGAATACTTCATCTATTTCCCTTCTTCCATCATAAACATATCATTTTCATGGTCTAGCAAATATTGTTCTAAAGGATCATTAGGAGGCACGACAATAGAAGCAAGACCAATAATTTCATCTTTATTAGCAATTCTTTATCATGGGGTTGTCTACAGAATTTAGCAAAATTAAAATCATGAGACATATCCCTAAACCAATAGTAACAATATCCTTTTCGCAGTTTATCTTAGCATTAACAGTATTCAAGAAGGGTCTACCAAATATAATGGGACAAAATTCATCTTGTGGGGAACCAAGAACAAGAAAATCAGTAGGATATTTAATTTTCCCACACAAGACTTCAACATCTCTAACTATCCCAACTGGTGAAATAGTATCCCTAATGGCAAGCTTAATAGTAACATCAATACCTTCTATTTCAGCGGGTGCGAATCATGCATAATTTCTTCGTATAAGGAAGGAGGTATTGCATGCGCACTAGCACCCATATCACATAATCCATGATAACAATGATCTCCTATTTTAACAGAAACAACATGCATGCCAACAACATGGCTATGTTTATTTTTAGTATCGGGTCTAGCAATTCTAGCAGCTTCATCACAGAAGTAAATAACACGCCCATCAATGTTATTGACCAGGAGATCCTTAACCATAGCAATACTAGGTTCAACTTTAATTTTCTCAGGGGGTCTAGGTGTTCTAGCATTACTCTTACGAACCACAGTTGAAGCTTTAGCATGATCCTTTATTCTAATAGGGAAAGGTGGTTTCTCAATATAAGCGGTAGGAACAATAGGATCAACATTATAAGTGATAGTCTTTTCTTCAACTTTAATAGGTTCTACAACTTTTACTTCAATGGGAGGACGATATTTAAACCACTTCTCCTTAGGGAGATCAACATGAGTAGAAAATGATTCACAGAAATAAGCTACTATCTCAGAGTCAAGTCCATATTTAGTGCTAAATTCACGAAAAGCATCGGTATACATAAAAGATTTAACACAATCAAACTTAGGTGTTATACCTGACTCCTTACCTTTTCGAGTTCCCAATCTTCAGAGTTGCGTTTAATTCTTTCCAATAAATTCCATATGAATTCAATAGTCTTCATCATAAAAGAACCAGTACAAGAAGTATCGAGCATGGAGCGATTATTGAGAGAAAGCCGAGCATAAAAAATTCGAATAATAATTTCTCTTGAGAGCTCATGATTGGGGCATGAATATAACATTGACTTAAGCCTCCCCCAAGCTTGAGCGATACTTTCTCCTTCGCGAGGCCAAAAATTATATATATATTTATGATCATGATGAACCAGATGCATAGGATAAAACTTCTGATGAAATTCCAATTTCAATCGGTTGTAGTTCCATTATCCAATATCATCACATAGCCTAAACCATGTCAATACCTTTCCCTTCTAAGATAAAGGGAATACCTTCTTCTTGATAACATCCTCGGGCATACCTGCAAGCTTAAATAATCTACAAACTTCATCCACATAGATTAGGTGCATATCGGGATGTAATGTTCCATCTCCTGTAAAAGGATTAGCTAGCAGTTTTTTCTATCATACCCGAAGGAATTTCAAAGTAAACATTTTCAGTAGGTTCAGTAGGTTGAGGAGCAACTATTTGCTCTACTGGTCAGGGTGAAGATCCCCGAACAAGCCCCTTAAAGGATTATTTTCCATAGTAATAACGGATAGTAAATTTCAGCACACTATATAAATTTTTCCTTACCAAATTCCACCTACCAAAGGCGCTTCACTCCCTGGCAACGGCGCCAGAAAAAGTCTTGATGACCCACAAGAATAGGGGATATATCGTAGTCCTTTCGATAAGTAAGAGTGTCGAACCCAACGAGGAGCAGAAGGAAATGACAAGTGGTTTTCAGTAAGGTATTCTCTGCAAGCACTGAAATTATCGGTAACAGATAATTTTGTGATAAGGTAATTCGTAACGGGTAACAAGTAAAGAAAGTAAACAAGGTGCAGCAAGGTGGCTCAATCCTTTTTGTATCAAAGGACAAGCCGGGACAAACTCTTATATAAAGCAAAGCGCTCCCGAGGACACTTGGGAATTATCGTCAAGCTAGTTTTCATCATGCTCATATGATCAACGTTCGTTACTTTGATAATTTGATATGTGGGTGGACCGGTGCTTGGGTACCACCCTTCCTTGGACAACCATCCCACTTATGATTAACCCCTCTCGCAAGCATCCGCAACTACGAAAGAAGAATTAAGGTAACCCTAGCCATAGCATGAAACATATGGATCCAAATCAGCCCCTTACGAAGCAACGCATAAACTAGGGTTTAAGCTTCTGTCACTCTAGCAATCCATCATCTACTTATTACTTCCCAATGCCTTCCCCTAGGCCCAAAAAATGGTGAAGTGTCATGTAGTCGATGTTCACATAACACCACTAGAGGAGAGACAACATACATCTCATCAAAATATCGAACGAATACCAAATTCACATGACTACTTATAACAAGACTTCTCCCATGTCCTCAGGAACAAACATAACTACTCACAAATCATATTCATGTTCATAATTAGAGGGGTATTAATATGCATAAAGGATCTGAACATATGATCTTCCATTGAAAAAACCAACTAGCATCAACTACAAGGAGTAATCAACACTACTAGCAACCCAGAGGTACCAATCTGAGGTTTTGAGACAAAGATCGGATACAAGAGATGAACTAGGGTTTGAGAGGAGATGGTGCTGGTGAAGATGTTGATGGATATTGACCCCCTCTCGATGGGAGGATCGATGGTGATGACGATGGTGATGATTTCCCCCTCGCAGAGGGATGTTTCCCCGGCAGAACAGCTCCGCCAGAGTCCTAGATTGGTTCCGCCTCGAGACGGCAGCGCTTCATCCTGAAAGCTTCCTTATGATTTTTTCCAGGGTAAAAGACACCATATACCAGAAGATGGGCATCAGGGGGGCTGCCAGGTGGCCCACGAGGCGGGGGGCGCGCCCAGGGGGTAGGGCGCGCCATCCACCCTCGTGGACAGTGGGTGGCCCCCTCTGGTGCTTTCTTCGCCCAATATATTTTTTTATTCCAAAACCGACTTTCGTGGAGTTTCAGGACTTTTGGAGTTGTGCAGAATAGGTCTCTAATATTTGCTCCTTTTCCAGCACAGAATTCTAGCTGGCGGCATTCTCCCTCTTCATGTAAACCTTATAAGATAAGAGAGAAAAGGCATAAGTATTGTGACATAATGTGTAGTAACGGCCCATAATGCAATAAATATCGATATAAAAGCATGATGCAAAATGGTTGTATCAGCGGTCAACTTCAGCAGGGGGACGCGGAGTCCACCAACAGCAGCATGTCGCCAGGACAAGTCATCGGCGTCTCTGCTCACACCGGCGATGCATAGGCCAGCGTGGCGGCGGATTTGTTAAAAGTATTCGTACTTAGGCTTTTTTTAATGCTGGTCTTTTGTTAGAGCAATGTTTAGGTGAACCATCTCTGTTTAATTACTAAAATTGCTCGATTCAGTAAGTCTGGTTTGTGTGCTGTATGCTCTTTTGTGTGCCCAAATTAGCAAGCGATGTTAAATTATGCAATGATGTTCGCGGGGAAATTTCCACCAAAATTCAATTATCAAAGTCATCCCATGCGCGTTAAGCAGACAAATCGTTTGCAATGCACACTATCGTTCAAAGTGAATGGTGTCTGGCGGCACCGCGCGCAAGGTTTCCCTCCACATTTCAAATTTTTTGGCCCGTCAAAATATCTAACCTTCCCTCTCCCCAGCCCCATTTCTCCCTGACCACAAGTCACATTTCCCCTGTTTCCCCCTTGCTTCCTTCCTAAGCTATAGCCGCTTCCTCGCTTGCTTCCTCGCTCTTGCCGTCTCTCATCCTACCACCAAGGTAGCCATGGTCTTCTTCAAAGACCTCTCCAGCGGTTCCTCCTCCGATGACGACTCCTACACCACCCGGGTATGCCTCTCTTCTCTCTCCCGGGCTATGACTTGGAATGAAGGATTTTTACCCGACGGCCGATTTGAGTCATTTCTTCCTCTTGTAGTTCCCTAGGACCATCAATTGCAACGAATGGAGCGAGGTGGATGAAGATCTGTCTGCTCGTTGTCACCATCAATCTCCATGCGTGAAGCTAGATGCGTTTGAATCTGTGGAGAGTGGGAGGAAGTTTCTGGCATGTGCTGAGAAGGTTAGACCCTCTTTCATTGTTACAAATCATTTGTTAGATGTGATTCAGACACTGTCACGGTCCCAACCCATTCATACCACACCTTCAACCAAACACATCTAAGACAGTGTCACAGTTTGTACCTAGTATCTAAAAATGTTGCCATCTCATCAGCGGTGCCATTAGAAAATTATTTGGCACCGGTTCAGCAGTTTGTGGAGCCAACTTGTCCACACATCTGAGCTGCCAAGCAGTAAAATACTAAATCTTTATGGCACGAAGGAACTGGGTGTCGGAGCAACTAGGTGCTCCGGAGTTCAGGTCCCTGATTTTTTCTGCTTTATCGGCTCGCCAGTGCAGGGCACCGGAGCGAGATGTAGCAATAGTTGTCTTTATACCGATTTTGGCATACATAGTGGATGCCTTAGTGCTATTAGTTCTATGTTACTAAATTTGTGCATGCACACACCTGTTAGTATCAATTTGCTATCATCCAAACACTGTCGCTATGCTACTGTAGTTATATTTACCTTCCTCTTAAAATGTACAATTTGTTATTTATAGTACATGAGTAAGAACTTGTAGCGTTGTTGTAGTTAATTATAGCTTTTGATGTTTCAGAAGTTGGTTGTTGTGTCAGTAGCAATTAATTCATTTGCACATTGATCTTTTTGTGAAGATATGTCATAATTAACCTGTTTCTTTAGTTTTTCAAAATAAGTATTGGTGATTTTCTATGTTGCTATAAACCCATTTTCCCTACAATTGTTACTGATCTAGTTTCAAATACTATAGGATGAACGGAAGTGTTCTTACTTGGAGTGGGTTGATCAAGAGTGGCCACAGCCTTTGAAGATGTGCCTAGCAAAGCTTTGGAGCATGTATCAGGAAACATGGGTAGGCTTAGAGAAAGTGTTGTCAACGCTGAAGAATATTTGAAGATGCGGGATAAAAAGAGGAAGGTGGAGAATGATCAGATTTTTTTAAATCAAACTTTGCTAAGATGGTGTTGGCAAAGGAGGAGGCACTTTCCCAGTTGGCCAGTGCAAAATAGGTTCTTATTGAACTGAAAGCAGAGGTGGATAAGGCGAGCCTGGATGATCTCGATTAGGAAAATGAATATATTGTTCTAATATTTTTATTATGAAGTTGAACTATCTATATGTTGTACTGTGCTATTTTCCGGTAGCTATCGTACTGTGATGTTAAAATATATCTATGCGCCTGATATGAAATTGGCAAATAGTTGTTCGACATGAAATGTGAATTTGCGTAATACTGGAGTTATTAAGTGTAAACTAATAAACCTGCCAAATGGGTCATGGAACTTTGCAAACGGTTCTAGAAGTAAAAGCGCTTGTGATGGATAGCCCAATGCCACACAGTTTTCTTCATCAAATCGTGTGATGTAGTTGATAAAAGCAAACGGTTAACCAAGGAAAAGCGTGTGTGATAGTTATACGTATCACACACGAGCCTATACATAAACTTTTGTGGGATGTACATACGAACGGAAACGTTTTCCCTCGATTGACTGTGTGGGATGTACATACGAACGGAAACGTTTTCCCTGGATTGACTGTGTGGGAAGTACATATGAACGAAAACGTTTTCCCTGGACTCACTATGTGGGATGTACATGAGAAGGGAAACTTTCTCCTTGGATTGACTGTGTGTGATATACATACAAACGGAAATGTTTTTCTGGGATTCAGCGTGTGAGATGTACATACGAACGGAAACAATTGGGTTTCGATGCCTCACCCGATCGCACATGAGCCAGCTTGTGTGCCAGGAGGGCCTATCCCCGACGGTTTCTGGGTCGTGTGGGAAGGACCCCCCTATCGCCCACACTCACTTGGCGACGGTTCCAAATACTGTCACGGAAAGGGGTTAAAAACCGTTTGTATAGCACCGACGCGTACCAGTGATATCCATCAAGGTGGCATGCGGCGTTGCATATACAAATCCCCCTGAAGCAACCTTCCGTTCCAATCCGATTCCAGCTGCCTATGCTCGTGTCGCGGTTGATGAAGTGGTGGCAAAATATTGGGGGCTACAGCTTGACATTCCTGGAGGTGACGATGAGCGCACACTGGGAGAGGAATTACATCATATCATTCTATGGAGAAAGGATTGCATCATCTTTCCAAGGACACCGACACCGCGTCAGCCGGCTCCTCCTCCAAGTCCGCCACCACGTCACCAATCGATTCCAGCTCCTCCAAGTCAGCCACTGCCTCTGCAAACTCCTGCTCCTCCAAGTCCTCCAACGCATGAGGCCACTCCTCCTCCTCCATGTCCGGCACCATGTGGGCCCACTCCTCCTCCTCCAAGTCCGGCACCATGATGTCTACTATGCAACCTTCTTCTTGTATATGTTGTTGGGCATCCAAGTGCAGAGGTTTGTAGGACAGTAGCAAATTTCCCTCAAGTGGATGATCTAAGGTTTATCAATCTATGGGAGGCGTAGGATGAAGATGGTCTCTCTCAAACAACCCTGCAACCAAATAACAAAGAGTCTCTTTTGTCCCCAACACAGCCAATACAATGGTAAATTGTATAGGTGCACTAGTTCGGCGAAGAGATGGTGATACAAGTACAATATGTATGGTAGATATAGGTTTTTGTAATATGAAAATATAAAAACAGCAAGGTAGCAAGCGATAAAAGTGAGCAAAAACGGTATTGCAATGCTTCGAAGCAAGGCGTAGGGTTCATACTTCACTAGTGCAAGTTCTCTCAACAATGATAACATTATTAGATCATACAACAATCCCTCAACATGCAACAAAGAGTCACTCCAAAGTCACTAATAGCAGAGAACAAACGAAGAGATTATTGTAGGGTACGAAACCACCTCAAAGTTATTCTTTCCGATCAATCCATTGGGCTATTCCTATAAGTGTCACAAACAGCCCTAGAGTTCGTAGTAGTATAATACTTTAAGACACGCATCAACCAAAACCCTAGTGTCACCTAGATACTCCAATGTCACCTCAAGTATCCGCGCATTTGATTATATGATATGCATCACACATTCTCAGATTCATCTATTCAAACCAACACAAAGAACTCAAAGAGTGCCCCAAAGTTTCTAACGGAGAATCAAGATGAAAACATGTGCCAACCCCTATGCATAGATTCCCAAGGTCACGGAACCCGCAAGTTGACCACCAAAACATACATCAAGTGAATCAATAGAATACCCCATTTTCACCACGAATATCCCACGCAAGACATACATCAAGTGTTCCCAAATCCTTAAAGACTCAATCCAATAAGATAACTTCAAAGTTAAAACTCAATCCATTACAAGAACGTAGAGGGGGAGAAACATCATAAGATCCAACTATAATAGCAAAGCTCGCGGTACATCAAGATCGTGCCATATCAAGAACATGAGAGAGAGAGAGATCAAACACATAGCTACTGGTACATACCCTCGGCCCCAAGGAAGAACTACTCCCTCCTCGTCATGGAGAGCGCCAGGATGATGAAGATGGCCACCGGTGATGTTTCCCCCCTCCAGCAGGGTGCCGGAACGAGGTCTAGATTGGTTTTTGGTGGCTACAGAGGCTTGAGGCGGCGGAACTCCTGATCTAGGTTATGTTCTGGAAGTTTGGGGATTTATAGGAGGGGTTGGCGCCGGTTTCACGTCAGGGGGCCCCACATGGAGTCCACGAGGCAGGGGGTGCACCCTCCACCCTCGTGGGGCCCTCGTGACTCCTCTCTGGTAGCTTGTCATTCCAGTATTTTTTATATTTTAAAAAAATCTCCGTTGATTTTCAGCGCATTCCAGAACTTTTATTTCTGCACAAAAAACACCACGGTAGTTCTGCTGAAAACAGTGTCAGTCCGGGTTAGTTCTAATCAAATCATACCAATATCATGAAAAAATATTATAAATATGGCATGAATACATCAAAAGTTATAGATACATTGGAGACTTATCAGGCATCCCCAAGCTTAATTACTCGTCCTTGAGTAGGTAAATGATAAAAACAGAATTTTTGATGTGGAATGCTACCCAACATATTTATCAATGTAATCTTCTTTATTGTAGCAAGAATATTCAGATCCATAAGATTCAAAACGAAAGTTTACTATTGACATAAAAACGATAATACTTCAAGCATACTAATAAAGTAATCATGTATTCTCAAAATAACATGGCCAAAGAAAGTTATCCCTACAAAATCATATAGTCTGGCTATGCTCTATCTTCATCACATAAATTATTTAAATCATGCACAACCCTGATGACAAGCCAATCAATTGTTTCATACTTTTGATGTTCTCAAACTTTTTCAATCTTCACGGAATACATGAGCGTGAGCCATGGATATAGCACTATAGGTGGAATAGAATGGTGGTTGTGGAGAAGACAAAAAGAAGGAGATAGTCTCACATCAACTAGGCGTATCAACGGGCTATGGAGATGCCCATCAATAGATATCAATGTGGGTGAGTAGGGATTGCCATGCAACGGGTGCGCTAGAGCTATAAGTGTATGAAAGCTCAAAAAGAAACTAAGTGGGTGTGCATCCAACTTGCTTGCTCACGAAGACCTAGGCAATTTGAGGAAGCCCATCATTGGAATATACAAGCCAAGTTCTATAATGAAAAATTACCACTAGTATATGAAAGTGACAACATAAGGGACTCTTTATCATGAAGATCATGGTGCTACTTTGAAGCACAAGTGTGGTAAAAGGATACTAGCATTGCCCCTTCTCTCTTTTTCTCTCATTTTTTTTGTTTTTTGGGCCTTCTCTTTTTTTTGGCCTCTTTTTTTTCGTCCGGAGTCTCATCCCGACTTGTGGGCTAATCATGGTCTCCATCATCCTTTCCTCACTGGGACAATGCTCTAATAATGAAGATCATCACACTTTTATTTACTTACAACTCAAGAATTACAACTCAATACTTAGAACAAAATATGACTCTATATGAATGCCTCCAGCGGTGTACCGGGATGTGCAATGATTCAAGAGTGACATGTATGAAAGAATTATGAACGGTGGCTTTGCCACAAATACGATGTCAACTACATGATAATGCAAAGCAATATGACAATGATGGAGCGTGTCATAATAAACGGAACTGTAGAAAGTTGCATGGCAATATATCTCAGAATGTCTATGGAAATGCCATAATAGGTAGGTATGGTGGCTGTTTTGAGGAAGGTATATGGTGGGTGTAAGGTACCGGTGAAAGTTGTGCGATACTAGAGAGGCTAGAAATGGTGGAAGGGTGAGAGCGCGTATAATCCATGGACTAAATATTAGTCATAAAGAACTCACATACTTATTGCAAAAATCTATTAGTTATAGAAACGAAGTACTACACGCATGCTCCTAGGGGGGTAGATTGGTAGGAAAAGACCATCGCTTGTCCCAGACCGCCACTCATAAGGAAGACAATCAAAAAAATAAATCATGCTTCGACTTCATCACATAATGGTTCACCATACGCGCATGCTACGGGAATCACAAACTTTAACACAAGTATCTTTCAAATTCACAACTACTCACTAGCATGGCTCTAATATCATCATCTTCATCTCTCAAAACAATCATAAAGAATCAAACTTCTCATACTATTCAATGCACTTTATATGAAAGTTCTCATTATATCCCTCTTGGATGCCCATCATATTAGGACTAAATTCATAACCAAAGAAAATTACCATGTTGTTTAAGACTCTCAAAATAATATAAGTGAAGAATGAGAGTTCCTCAATTTCTTCAAAATAAAACCACCGTCGTGCTCTAAAAAGATATAAGTGAAGCACTAGAGCAAATGACAAACTACTCCAAAAGATATAAGTGAAGATCAATGAGTAGTCGAATAATTATGTAACTATGTGAAGACTCTATAACATTTAAGAATTTCAGATCTTGGGATACTATTCGAACAGCAAGCAAGACAAAATAAAACAAAATGACGCTCCAAGCAAAAAACATATCATGTGGTGAATAAAAATATAGCTCCAACTAAGGTTATCGATGAACAAAGACGAAAGAGGGGATGCCATCCGGGGCATACCCAAGCTTAGGATTTTGGTTGTCCTTGAATATTACCTTGGGGTGCCTTGAGAATCCCAGAGCTTAGGCTCTTGCCACTCCTTATTCCATAGTCCATCGAATCTTTACCCAAAACTTGAAAACTTCACAACGCAAAACTCAATAGAGAACTCGTAGCCCCATTAGTATAAGAAAATAAAATCACAACTTAGGTACTGTTGTGAACTCATTATAAATTCATATTGGTGTAATATACTTTATTCCAACTTCTCTATGGTTCATACCCTCCGATACTACTCATAGATTCATCAAAATAAGGAAACAACATATAGAAAACAGAATCTGTCAAAAACAGAACAGTCTGTAGTAATCTGTAACTCTTGAATACTTATGTAACTTCAAAAATCCTACCAAATTAGGAAAACCTGAGCAATTTGTGTACCAATCCAGATAAAAAAGAATAAGATTAAAATCACGTTTCTGTGACTTATCAAAACTAATTTACTGGGCGCAAAAGTTTCTGATTTTCAGCAGGATCAACACAACTATCACCGTAAGCTATCCCAAAGGTCTTACTTGGCACTTTATTGAAACAACAGCTATCAAACAGGATTAATACAGTACCTTAATCATGTGAACACACAAAAACTGTAGGGGTATATATTGGGTTGTCTCCCAACAAGCGCTTTTCTTTAATGCCTTTATAGCTAGGCATGGTGGTTTCAATGATGCTCACAGAAAAGATGAGAATTGAAACACAAAGAGAGCATCATGAAGAATATGACTAGGACTTCATGTCTAACCCACTTCCTATGCATAGGTATTTTGTGAGCAAACAATTCATGGAAGCAAGAATCAACTAGCATAGGAAGGCAAAACAAGCAAAACTTCAAGATTTTAAGCACACAAAGAGGAAACTTGATATTATTGCAACTCCCACAAGCATATATTCCTCCCTCATAATAATTTTCAGTAGCATCATGAATGAATTCAACAATATAACCATCACATAAATCATTATTTTCATGATCCCCAAGCATATAAATTTTATTACTCTCCACATAAGCAAAATTCTTCTTATTCGGAATAGTGGGAGTATCATAAGAAACTCGAATACTATAAATTGTTTCCACATTAAAAGAATAAAGTTCAGAAAAACGGTAATCATAATCATGACAAGTTTTATAAATATAATCATCACTACTTTTTATAGCATAAGTATCATCACAATAATTATCATAAGTAGCAACTTTGTTCTCATCGTAATCAATTGAAACCTCTTCCAAGATAGTGGAACCTTTACTAAATAAAGTCACGACCTCTCCAAATCCACTTTTATAATTATCACAACTAGCAGCGCGACCCGCGCATTTGCGCGGCTAGCTTGACTATTGTATATTACTATTTGTAGTACCATTCATTATTTTTCTACGTTTCTACAATAAAGATATTGTTATTTTTCATATGAATATGCTTATGGAAAATTATAAATGGTAATACTGCGAACAATGTCATTGAGTATATAAAATTCAAAAGAAAAGTTTAGTTGCCAATAGTTTATAATATTTATTACATATATGCAAAAGAGTCATATTCTTGTTTTCTTTGCCTATGTTGTCAGCCGATATTCTGTAATTCACCATTATATTAGCTTTTATATATGATTCAACTATAGAAGCCATATTTTGGGCTGATAAGAATATCTTCAACAAACATTGGATTTCATTGTTCTTTTGACAGTTGGGTGTATTATGTTTGTTGGTAACAATTTCGGTTGGGCTAACTAAAACTAAAGGCATTGATCTATGCCTCACCACCACCCACTATCATCTTCATCTCTATGTTTTTCACTTAGCCATTCTCATCCTGTGTTGTCTATCCTTCTCACAATACATTTTCCTTTGTAAAAAAGCAATCTACCTTTTCATATATATCATTTGAATCTGTATATTCACATGGATTAATGCCCTCTAACTTTGTTGCTATTATGATTCGTTTTCAATAGGTAATACTACTGATAATTTATAAGAAAAATATCAATATAATTTGTCTTCTTTAATGATAGTGTATAGTATTATTTTGTTTCTAACCCTAATTATTGCACCGACTCAACGCACACTGATAGCATATTGGCATCAACTGTTGTTTCTTTTTGCCTTATGTGATCCCTTATACATACATTTATTTTTGGTTCTTCTCAATATATTACCATTGTTTCAAGCTGGTGTGTCAGTGGATCTATATGGCTTGCCGATTGCTATTAGTCATTGTGAACTCCGCTCGTTATAATAAATCCATGAATGCTTAGATGAGCTCCCATCTCCCTCGGAGTACAACCAAACTCTTTTGCTATACTATGAAAACTTCCTTGGTTATGCATCAAATGCATATTTCTCCATTGACATAAGTAGCCATGTGTCATGCATGTGAGGAATGTCATATTGATGATTTTCCAAAGTGCTACAAATTGTATATTGTAAGGAATGTCACATTGATGATTTTCCAAAGTGTTACACATTGTATATTATCTAGTGGAAAGAAAGTTTCTCATTTTACTTCCATATAAATATTTCACCTATGAGTTTTAGATTGAGTTTCTTTTATTTAAACTGATAGTATAAATAAAACATCATTGTTTTTTAACTAATTTGGTACTTCGCTGAATGCCAATTGAGGAGCCTGTGTAAGCGAACATATACAGATGTCATGAGCTAATTTTCCTTTTTTTCCATAGAATACGTGATGAATTTGGTACTGCTGACATCGGCCATGCTCAGTACTGCAATTAAAGACGTACAGGGATGGCGGTAGTATTCAGTAAAAACACATACCATGGCATGATCCGTATCAGTTACATTTGTGCGTCCGGCCGGCCAGCCAAGACTGATAGATTTGTTGTCTCGTATCCCATAGTAACATGTATCTGTTTTTCTCCAAATGTATGCATGCCTCTTATCATCTTGCTCCTGCTCTAATTTCTTATGTTATAATCCAAAATTGATAAAATAATGTATTTGGAATAAAAGAGAAATGCATGTGAAGATAAAATAGAGAGGGAGACAAAAAAATGCAGTTGCGTAAGATAATAGTGCGAAACGGATAAAAAATTGCATGTCTTTGCATTTTTTCGTAAGTAGTTGTCGTTGTTTTTTTGGACGTACGTGTCCTTCCTGTACACGGTTTGCTCCTTTTTACGACTTTCCTTGTTGTACGTATATATGCCTATACACAATATTTGTGTGCAATGTTATATTGTTAAAAATCTCGGCCATCTATATCTAGAAGCTAATGGTTGAGATAATTTAATATGTGTGGATAAACGTGATATAATTGAAATATTAAATAGTATATAATCATCATCCTTTATCATTGTAAATCAAACAATTTAGAATCACATATTTTGATCGTCATTTATTAAGAAATATGAAGCCATAATATTAGAATCAAACAAAAAAATATGTCAGTTTAATTTAGCATATGTGTGCACATATTGTTTTTTTGAGATATATTCCATATGTATGCACGTACTTGGAAAGGGATCTTGCTATCGGCTTTTTAATGTGATGCCTCTTTGTTTATTTTTCTTACGTGATTATGCAATGCCTCTTCAGTTTTTTTACGTGATGTGAATCAAACAACATATAATAACTATTATTATTTTCCTGTATTAAGTAAGATCTACTATTTATAATCAAACAGATCATGTCAATATACAGACATATGTTTTTTTAGACAATATATACAGACATATGTGTGCACACGTACGTGTTAGACGACAATTGTTGACCTTTTATCAAGAGCATGGGCCGCTGGGTGCTAGGTGAGCCCATGTTGAGGGCCGCTGCCTTTTTATTCTTTCTTCTGCTTCTATTAGACTTCTAATCAGACTTGATGAGATCTTTCCGTTTGCAAATCTATACATGTCTTTTCCTACACGTGAACGTTGTTGACCTTTTCCATCATAGAAAGATGTACTACGTGGCATATTTTTTAGGGGGTGTGTACGTGACATACTTGATATGTGCGTTAACAATGCATATACATTATATTTGTATGTAACGTTTACATCTTTAAATCTTGGTCATTTATATCTAAAGTTGATGGTTGAGATAATTTAATCTGTGTGGACAAACGTGATGGCTTATTTGACTTCTGTCTTAATTATATAATAGATAAGATTAAACACCCTCCAAAATAATGGGATCATTACTTCCTAAAGTTGACACTCTTTCAAACCAACTTTCATAAATATAATCATCATAAGTAGGAGGCATTCTATCATCATAATAAATTTGCATATCAAAACTTGGGAGACTAAAAATATCATCTTCATTAAGTATAGCATCCCCAAGCTTGGGACAAACATTAATTGCATAAAACAAATTCTCAAACATGTCATTTTCATCAAACATAGCATCCCCAAGCTTAGGCCTTTGCATATCATAAGAATAATCACTCTCATCATTAATAGTATGGATAGCACCAATAGTATATCAATTATTATCATCACAATGAGTAATAGGAGCAACATTATTTGGGAGGGATACCTTTTTACCTTTGCTTCTCCACCTTTTCTTTTTCTTCTCCACATTATGTGTGGATTTAATCCTCCTTTTGGAGCTCCTTATTAATGAGATTGGTTGAATAGAAAGCTCATCCTCGTTACCTGATTCATCATAAGAAAGAATAGGAGGATATTGGGAAATCTCTTCCCTTTCATTAGTATTCTCTTCATCTTCTATTTGTTTCCTTGTCTTTATGTAATTGGCAATATAAGGATTTTCAATGTGATTCACCGCACAATACATATAAAATTCCTCTAGAGCAAAATCAAGAATTTACCAAGGACAAATTCTGGAATATCCTTAGTTATACGTTTCATTTCTTCATAACCCACAAGCAAACTAAGTTCATTATGATGTGCAAGGGAAATCAAGTCATCAGAATTTTTGGACACGATTCGATCACGAAACAATTTGCATTGGAGATTTAAATGACCATGTTCATTGCAAAGTTCACAAGTATGGCTAAGAAAATTTCAATTTTCAGAAAAAACATCTAGCCTCTCTTGCAACCATTTAGTTTCTAAATACTTATGCCTCTTGCAAAATCTATCTTCCCTATTTGGTGTGTACTTGAAAACTCTATGCACTCCACAAAAGTTGACATGCTTATAAGAGACATTTTTATCATAACTACTGCAATCATCATTAGTACTATGGATATTCAATGAGTTCACACTAACAACATTGCAATCATGCTCATCATTCAAAGATCTAGTTCCAAACATTTTATTACATTCTTCTTCTAACACTTTAGCACAATTATCGAAATCCTTATTTCCATGAAAGACATTAAAAAGATGAAGCATACGAGGCAACCTCAATTCCATTTTTTGTAGTTTTCTTTTATAGACTAAACTAGTGATAAAAGAAGAAACTAAAAGATTCGATTGCAAGACCTAAAGATATACCTTTAAGCAGTAACCTCACCGGCAACGGCGCTAGAAAAGAGCTTCATGTCTACTATGCAACCTTCTTCTTGTAGACGTTATTGGGCCTCCAAGTGCGGAGGTTTGTAGGACAGTAGCAAATTTCCCTCAAGTGGATGACCTAAGGTTTATCAATCTGTGGGAGGAGTAGGATGAAGATGGTCTCTCTCGAACAACCCTGCAACCAAATAACAAAGAGTCTCTTGTGTCCCCAACACACCAAATACAATGGTAAATTGTATAGGTGCACTAGTTTGACGAAGAGATGGTGATACAAGTGCAATATGTAGATATAGGTTTTTGTAATCTGAAAATATAAAGACAGCAAGGTAGCAGGCGATAAAAGTGAGCAAATAAGGTATTGTAATGCTTCGAAACAAGGTGTAGGGTACATACTTTCACTAGTGCAAGTTCTCTCAACAATGATAACATAATTAGATCATATAACAATCCCTCAACATGTAACAAAGAGTCACTCCAAATTCACTAATAGCGGAGAACAAACGAAGAGATTATTGTAGGGTACGAAACCACCTCAAAGTTATTCTTTCTGATCAATCCATTGGGCTATTCCTATAAGTGTCACAAAAAGACCTAGATTTTGTAGTAAAATAACACCTTAGAACACACATCAACCAAAACCCTAATGTCACCTAGATACTCCAATGTCACCTCAAGTATCCTCGGGTTTGATTATACAATATGCATCACACAATCTTAGATTCATATATTCAAACCAACACAAAGACCTATAAAGAGTGCCCCAAAGTTTCTACCAGAGAGTCAAGATGAAAACGTGTGCCAACCCCGATGCGTAGATTCCCAAGGTCACAGAACCCGCAAGTTGATAACCAAAACATACATCAAGTGAATCAATAGAATACCCCATTGTCACCACGGGTATCCCATGTAAGACATACATCAAGTGTTCTGAAATCCTTAAAGACTCAATCCAATAAGATAACTTCAAAGGGAAAACTCAATCCATTACAAGAAGGTAGAGGGGGAGAAACATCATAAGATCCAACCAAAATAGCAAAGCTCGCGGTACATCAAGATCGTGCCATATCAAGAACACAAGAGAGAGAGAGAGAGAGAGAGATCAAACACATAGCTACTGGTACATACCCTCAACCCCGAGGGTGAACTACTCCCTCCTCGTCATGGAGAGCGCTGGGATGATGAAGATGGCCACCGGTGATGATTCCCCCCTCCGACAGGGTGCTGGAATGGGATCTAGATTGCTTTTTTGTAGCTATAGAGGCTTGCGGCGGCGGAACTCCCGATCTAGGTTATGTTCTAGAAGTTTGGGGATTTATAGGAGGGGTTGGCATCGGTTTCACATCAGGGGGCCCCACAGGGAGTCCACGAGGCAGGGAGCGCGCCCTACACCCTCGTGGGGCCCTCGTGACTCCCCTCCGGTAGCTTTTCGTTCCAGTATTTTTTATATTTTCCAAAAAAAATCTCCGTTGATTTTCAGCTATGGCGGCTAGCGGTACAAGTATAGGAGGCAAGATATTCCAATTTGGTCCAAGCCTCGCGCCTCTTCTGAAGAGGCCTTATGACATGACTGAAGAGGAAAATGAAGCCGAGTGAAGGAGACTATTGGACACCCATTTTGGACCGAAACCGCCACCGCCGCCAAAGGAGAAAGTGCCTGAGCATGCCATTGACCACTTTATTCGTATGGCTCAAGGACCAGCTCCCAAGCCTGTTGACTCAGACTATGAGCACCAAATCATGAAGGCATATCAAGCACAACAAAAGAAGGAGTCGAGCTCGAGCTCCAGCCAAACAGCTGCCAAAAAAGTGGCAAAACTGTTCCCCGGCTGGGAGAACAGCCGGTGCAATCGATCCCCCTACTCATTGTACCAACACACATGAGTACCGGTGCGTCCAATCATCTGGTAATAACCGATAATCATAGAAGGCAGGCTACAGTGATCGGATGCACTGTAGAACAACTCCTAGAGCTTGAGCCCATGGAAACTTTTACAGAGCGGGAACTAAAACGGAGATATGCCCGTGGCGAACCTTTGGTCAAGCCTGAGGAGGTCAAGAAGCTCTCAACGAGAATGTATGAATTGCATGAATGGTACATGAAAATTGCCAAGACTACCAATCGAGGGTCCCTCATGGTGAAAGTCAAGGCAGAGCATTACTACCATGAGAATGCTCTATATGTTGAGTTTATAGAACTGTTTCAGTTATTGAATCAAGACGCACTTGACAAATCTATCATCAGTTGCTATTGTCTATAAGTGATTTCTTTCTATAATTTAAGTCTCAAGCTAGCTGTAGTGCTCGTTGATCATTACCTGTAATTATCCTCACTATATTCTTTTCTGTGGTATTATGCAGAATGAAGATCTATGAAATGAAAAAAGCTGGATGCTATGGCATTGGGTTCATTGACCCAAATACCCTTAATAAAACAACATGGTCATAGGAATTCTATCAAAATGAAACAGAGAAAAGCTTCCTAGAGTTCTTGAAGCGCCTAAATACCAATCGAGATATACTACTTCCTAAAAACTTCGTGTGAGTCACACTATCTTGTACTACAAATTTTGTTTCTGCTTACTAGCTAGATGTTAATTAATAAGTGTATAGGGTTTAGGGTAGTTGATGAGTGTTATGCACATGCCCGCTTAATTTATACATGCAAATGTATGTGCATGCAGTTTCCACTGGATCTTGTTAATCATTCGAGTTGAAGATGGAATAGTTGAAGTACTGGACTTGCTACTTAAACCAGTTGAGCAGTATGAAATCGCGAAGGGGATAGTCAACTGGTAATTTCAATCATTATCGAACTATATGTCGGCCTCTTTAGTTCCTCATTTCCTGATATCAACTAATTAATAACTCTTTTACTCATTTTCTTTGCCAGCGGGAAGGGCTTGGCAAAAGTTCATCAAAGAGGTTCTAGGCCAATGGAAACAAAAGCTGGTATCGACCCAAGGTATAATTAATTAAGTAGTACTATCTAGCTACCATCTCTTTAGTTATAGTTTCAATACCATTAGTTATCATACTTGATTAATTATTATCGGATTGAATTCTTTTCTCGTAAAGTGCATGAAGCAGTTGTCGGGGAATGATTTATGTGCATACTATGTTTGCGAGAACATTCACATGATGGCGTCCGAAAGGAGCAGATCTGGTAGACAACAATGGGTATGTTTGCCAGAACACTATTCACAATTTTTACATCATTATCGATATCTAATATATATACACACAACTAATACATGCATATTGATCTCCTTATTTAAAGTTCAAGGAGGTGCGGGAGTAGCTCCTACCAACGGATTGCGTACATGCAATTCAAGAAGAAATAGCAGGATTTTTGCTCGACCAGGTCATAGATCCCAAAGGAGAATTCCATTACCCGCTACCAAAGTAATGCCTCCATGTAGGAGAAATTTATATACATATATATATATATATGATCGGTTCTACGAGAAATTCTATTTATATATATGCATAACGTGTACAATATGTAGTATCATAAAATAAAATATCAGCAAATGAAAAAGAATTAAATGGAAAATATAAAATTAAAGGAAAAATAAATCATAAACCCAAACCCCCTAAACCTGTTAGTACCGGTTGGTATTACCAACTAGTACTAATGGTCTCCCAGCCCCTGGCGCGGGCTCGTGCCATGTGGTGGCTCTTTACTTGGCGGTTCGTGTTGAATCGAGACTAAAGGGGGACCTTTAGTCCCCACCCTTTAGTGGCAGTTACAGAACTGGCACTAAAGGGCCTTATGAACCGGTGTTATAGCCCGGTTCTGCACTAGTGCTTGTTCCCATGAATTATTTGACAAAATTCCTGTGCATAGGAAGTGGGTTAGGCCTGAATGTGCTAGTCATATGCTTCATGATGCTCTCATTATGTTACAATTCTTTTCTTTTATGTGAGCATCCTTGAAACCATCATGCCTAGCTAAAAGGCATTAAAGAAAAGCGCTTGTTGGGAGACAAGCCAACATTTACCCCTATTGTTTTTGTGTGTTAACATGATTAAGCTATAGTAATCATGTTTTATTTAATAAAGTGCCAAGTAAAGCCTTTGGGATAGTGTGGATGATAGTTGATTTGATTCTGTGCAAAAAGAATAACTTTTGCACCCAGTAACAGAATTGATCTACTCTTCTGGAATGTGATAAATTCTTGAATATTTTACAAATGATTGATATAAAAAATTCCCATGTTGTCCTAATTTTTTAGAATTTTTGTAGTAGCATAAATATGGTCGTTGTCCATATCATTACAGATTGTTCTGTTTTTGGCAGATTCAGTTTTCAGTGCATAGTTATCACGCCCAATATGCGATCCTATCTGAGGGGAACTCGAAGGTCCCACCAAGGATAGAGCCGCATATTGAAATGCTTTTGTAAGGTGGATATCATTACATCATACCATTACATAATACATGGGGATACATACAAAAGGCATACAATGCCACATGAATACAATAGCATATACACAAGAGCAACATCCGACTACGGATGAAAACACAAACATAAACTCAAACGACATCCACCCTGCTAACCCAGGCTGCCAACCAGAAACCTATCCCCTGAACGAAGAAGAAACAGAATAAGAACTTCAAAACAAGTAAACATCGCTCTCACGTCATGATCATCGCATACCTATACCTGCAACTGATGTTGTAGTAATCTGTGAGCCACGAGGACTCAGCAATCCCATTACCATGGGTATCAAGACTAGCAAAGCTTAATGGGTATGAAATGGATAAGTGGTGAGGTTGCAGCAAGCGACTAAGCATTTGTATGGTGGCTAACTTACGAGTACAAGATGAGAAGCTACGCAAACGGTCGCAAACTAGTAATGATCAAGAAGTGATGCCAAACTACTTACATTCAAACATAACCCCACCGTGTTCTCTTCTCAAACTCACCGAAAAGAGACCATCACGGTTACAATGCGGTGGGTGTATTTTAATTTGAATCTAGTGTCAAGTTCTCTACAGCCAGATAATAAAAACTCCCATCTGCCACATAACCTCAGGCACGGCTCTCAAAAGTTTAAACCCTGCAGGGGTGTCCCAACTTAGCCCATGACAAGTTCACGATCCGTAGAGACAATCCTCCATCTTGGGAAATCCGATCAGACTCAGGATCCCGGTGCACAAGAACATTTCAACAACTCTCCCATCTTGGGGAGGGCAATGTCCATCAACATCTTCAACAACACCATATCCTCTCAAACCCTAGTTCATCTCTTGTGTTCAATCTTTGTACCGGAACTATAGATTGGTGCTTGTGGGTGACTAGTAGTGTTAATTACATCTTGTAGTTGATTGCTATATGGTTTATTTGGTGGAAGATTATATGTTCAGATCCATTATGCTATTTAATACCCCTATGATCTTGAGCATGATTATCATTTGTGAGTAGTTACTTTTGTTCTTGAGGTCACGGAAGAAATCATGTTGCAAGTAATCGTGTGAACTTGATATGTCACTGGTACGCGTCGGTGCTATACAAACGGTTTTTAACCCCTTTCCGCGATGGCGCTCGAAACCGTCACCTTGTGAGTGTGGGCGATAGGGGGGTCCTTCCCACACGACACAAAAACCGTCGGGGATAGGGAGCCTTGATGCATACAGTTTCCCCTCTATAACCGTTTCTGACGTCTCGCATATCCGAAATGATTCATCCTTGCTACTCGTTTGTGCTGGCATTGCCATCGCAGTCGGAGTTTTGTGGTTTTTACCTAAACCCAGGTAGATTCCAGGCACGGGAGTTTTCTAGGCACAGCTCTATGTTTACAATGTCTGGCACATCACAAACAGTTAATGATAATAAACCGTGTATGATAGGTAGACATTCACACACATTTAGTTTTCCCGCATCATATTTGATAGTGTCTGACATCACACACACTTCGCAAAAAGCAACTGTGTGCATTGTTACACACGTTTCCACTCCGTGAACCATGTCGGATTATGATGTATATCACACACTCTGTGCTTTATTAACCATGTGCGCCGTAATGACCTACACACCATAATTTCGCCCTAATTTAATTGCTGCTATTTAAAATTGTACCTAATTTAAACTTGAAAGTAGGCTATAGCTTTATTCATATCCATCAGGTTCAAACAACCAATGCATTATTCAATTCACAGGTACATATGTTTAAGAATTACATAAGGACCAAATAAAGAATGATGAACCAGGGTTCTATACTTGTACTAATACAGATGGTAAAGAAAGAGGCGATATACATTCTGGTTGCTGAGCAAGGTGAAGCGGAATGGCCCTATTGTGCTCTCCTGGATGCAGAAGGCACACACGACTCTAGTCCAACCCCTTGTGATGGCCGGCAGCCAATCATGTAGTTTGAGAGGTAATCTTGAGTAAACTGCTTCAAGATCCACTGTAAAGGAAAAAATATTCAGACATTGTCATTTAACACAACTCATTATGGTCAGTAAAAAGAAGGCTACAGGGTTCTTACTTACCATCCTGCAGTTCACTGTTGTCTTGCATAAAGTGTAAACATATAGTTCGATTGACATCTTTTGACCCATTTTAATAACAATCTTTATCAGTTTCCTCACTTGATGCTGGTTCATGAATATCTCATTGCCACATATGCAGAAAGCGTCGAAGTGTGGATCTTTGGCAATGACATGTGTACCTAAAAGCACCAAGTTAATATTAGAAAATAAACAACAATTGCTATGTAGCCTGGGATTGCATATTTAGTCATTCGTTACAATGCATGTTGCTATGTAGCCTCAGATATATTAAATATGGCCCTAGTTAACCTACTGATAAATGGGTTATAGATATATTCAGTGAAATGTCCGATTCAACGACTAATCCCTTATCAGCCCCCAGGCTATATGGTACCAGCTACCGAGATCCTGAATAGTGAGTACATATAAGCAATGAGATGAAACTAACCTCGATGGAAAAAACAACACTGTTCTCAACATTGTCCTGTATGAGTACATATAAAGGCATGTTAAGCACAACAGGCTAAACATCAACCAAATATATCCATGGTAGACAACATATAAGCACGCTAGTTAAGCAAAAAAAGAAGTGGAAAGGTGTGTTAACTGCATCAGGCATAAGATTTATAAACAAGCAAATAGTCATTCAAACTGGTATTCTGCAGGTCTAAAGTACACTAGTTATTGTTAAAAAACGAAAAGGCATGTTAACTACAATATCCTTAACAGCAACCAAAAATCGTAATTCATAATGGTATTGTTGAAACTGTTATTGATGAAATTGAATTGCATGGCAAATAGTTGCACACATACAGCATCACATTGTGAAGAACTGAAATAAACAAGGCATAAGGCCATCTCTAGCCAATCCTTTAAAAGTTAACGGACTAAAACAATTAGTGGATATATAATATATATACTCCAACAATTTTCGGCCGTTTCTAGTCGATCTCCTAAACTTAATGTTGTAAACTTCAATTTGATCAAGTTCAAAGCAGGTTCAACTGAAAGTAGCATGCATTCAAACATAAACATAGATAGTTTTGCATAACCGAACATAAAACATAAATTTAAACTAAGCTAAACTACTTTCGGTCGAAATAGAGCTCGAGCCAATCCTTCCTCGTCAGGTACGATGTGCCACGAGCCGGGTCCGGGCTGGTGCCGTCATCAGGGTCGTTGGGGAAGGCACTCCTCCACTCGTTGACGCTGATCTCCTCGTCCTTGCCGCCAACCTGGACGCCCTTCGTACAACCGTAGTCACCACCTTCAACCTTGTCATCAGAGGAGAGCGCGATAACCTCGCTGCCCTCTGCACCACTGTCATTGCCGCCTTCGACCTCGTCATCAGAGGAGAGCGTGATAATCTTGCCGCCCTCTGCACCGTCGTCCTCGCCGCCTTCGACCTCGTCATCAAAGGAGAGCGCGATAACCTCGCCGCCCTCCGCGCCGGCAAAGATCGCCCGCTCCGCCTCCATGAGCTTCGAGTGCTGCAGGTGGAGCTCTTGCATGTAGGCCTCGTCGTCGGCCTCGGCCTTGAGGCGCTCCCACGCCTCGCGGTCCTCCCGCGCCATAGCCGAGCTCACCACCCCTAGCTCTGGTGGAACGAGGTGGACAAGACGTGTGCCAAAGGGGAAACTGAGCCTGACTGCCGTGCCGCTGTAGAGGACCTACCAGCGGTCGTACTCCATGGCCGCGAGCTCGGCCGTGTGGAAGCTACCGAGCCACCGGTGGGTGTGGGTCTCCCGATCTGTAATCTCAGCGACCCACGTCCCCCACCGCCGCTACCAGACCCCGAGGTAGGACCTCCTCGGCTGCCGGGTCCGAGGGAGGATAGGGAAGTCCTCGAACCGGCGTAAGGGCACGGCGGCTGGCGGATGGGGGGACCAGTGATGGCGGATCGAATCGGCGTAAGGGTGCGGCAGCTGGCGGATGGGGGACCAGCGATGGCGTATTGATAAAGAGCCCGAGGAGGACAACGGGGACACCTCGACGGCCACCTCACTAGCGTGGGGCAAAGAGGAAGAGGTTGAGGATGGAGGTGGCGGCGATGGCGGCGACCTACCAATGGTTACAGGAGTGGTGTGTGTCGTTGAGTGCAGGTTTTGTGGAGTGTGTGGTGTGTGTGGAGGGGGGGTTAAGGTGGTGTTTGAGGAAATACCGCGGCAACTGAAAATTTTACTAGGCGGGAGTAACAAGGCGGGGTTACTGAAAATTTGGATCAAGGGCGAGCAGATATTTTTGAGATTGCGAGGGACGCAGAGGCGGGAGTATTTGGGGAGCGAGCTAGTGTGCTTGACACGCCGGCTGTGGACTGTAGCCGACGCACCTTCTCGCGTAGGCCATAGGCGTACTATACACCGACGGTGCTCCAGGATATTTTGTACTGCATCTCACACGGTTGGTGACAATAAACTGTGTGGGATCTACTTGATTTTTCATTTTGATTTAAATTACATAATGGGGTCACAGCGGGAATGGACAGTGTTTGAATTGCTAGACCTTTTATCTGCAGTGAACATGCAACTACATGTGTGTCATAAAAAAATTGGAATTGCTCAGGGTTCGTTTGGAAATTTTATACATTAAATTGGTTTTCTAGCAATTTCAGGTGCACAATTCAAAATCAAAGCACATGCTCCAGTCCCTAAAAATGGGTTGCAAAATCAAATGTTTGTCCTTGGTTGCAAGCTTAGATCACATGTAAGAAATGAGAATGAATATCAAACACCTTGACATTGTTGCTCATCAGCAAACATTGAGATACATGGTTTCAAAATTATGGTAAATCAAAAACTCGGTTGAAATTCACAAAATTTGACATGATATCATGGAACGGCATCGACATGTCGTGGTAAAAATATTTTCCCATTTGGGACAGGTTTGGGTATAAGCTTCTCGCAAACCGGAGCTTCTCTCACAACAAGCCATGTGGTTTCGGTAGGGAACGTGCCACCTTGGCGGACAAACGATATATGTTGCATCTTCTTACTTTCTAATTTTTTCTCGTGTAGTGTTGTGTCATTTTTTTGGGAGTTTTTTCGATTCGGTTGGACATTTTTATACATTAACTGAGTTTTCTATGCATTCATGTGCATAATTCAAATTTGAACTACATGCACATGCTCCAGTGCATATAAAGTGGTTCAGTATTGGAATGTGTGTCCTTGGTTACATGCTTAAGTCCCATGCAAGAAATGACAATGAATGTCAAACACCTTGCCACTGTCGCTCGGCCGCTAACATTGAGATACTTGGTTTTTAAATTCTAGTAAATCGAAAACGCGTCTGAAATTTATGAACCTTGACACACTAGCATGGAACGGCATCAACATGCAGTGGTAAAAATATGGTCCCATTTGGGGCAGGTTGGGGTATATAAGCTTCTAAAAACCCAGAGCTTCTGACAACAAGCCTCATGGTTACGGTAGGGAACGTTTCACCTTTCTGGACGAAATGATATCCGTTGCCTCTTCTTGATTTAAATTCTTTTTCTAGTGACAACATAGAACAACATGAGTTTTGTGTTAAATATGGAATTTATTGGGGTTCGTTTGGACATTTGTATGCATTAATTGACCTTTCAATGCATTAATGTGCATAATTCAAATTTGAACTACATGCACATGCTCTAATGCATATAAATTGGTTGAAAATTTAAATATGTGTCCTTGGTTGCATGCTTATGTCCCATGCAAGAAATAGGAATGAATGTCAAACACCCTACCATCGTCACTCGGCCGCAAACATTGAGATACCCAGTTTTTAAATTCTAGTAAATCTAAAACTCGTCTGAAATTCATGAAACCTGGCATGCTATCATGGAATGGCACCTGACATGCCGTGGTAAATTTTTTGTCTGATTTGGGTCAGGTTTGGGGTATAATCTCCTCACAAACCAGAGCTTCTCACAACAAGCCTGATGGCTTCGGTGGGGAATGTTTCACCTTTATGAACAAAACGATACCCGTTGCCTCTTCTTGATTTCAATTTTTTCTCTAGTGTCAACATAGAACAACATGAGTGTTGGGTTAAATTTTGGAATTTTTCGGGGTTCGTTAGCACATTTCTTATGCATTAGTTGAGTTTTCAATGCATTTATGTGCATAATTCAAATTTGAACTACATGCACATGCTTTAATGCATATAAATTGGTTGAAAATTCAAATCTATGTCCTTGGTTTCATGCGTACGTCCCATGCAAGATATAAGAATGAATGCCAAACACCCTGCCATCATCACTCGGCCGCAAACATTGAGATGCCTAGTTTTTAAATTCTAGTAAATCCAAAACTCGTCTGAAATTCATGAAACCTGGCATGCTATCATGGAATGTCACCTGACATGTCGTCGTAAATTTTTTGTCCCATTTGGGGCTGGTTTGGGTATAAGCTTCTCACAAACCAGAGCCTCTCACAACAAGCCTGATGGTTTCAGTAGGGAACGTTTCACCTTTCTGGACGAAACGATAGCCATTGCCTCTTCTTGATTTCAATTTTTTTTCTCTAGTGTCAACATAGAACAACATGACTGTTGTGTTAAATTTTGGAATTTTTCTGGGTTCGTTAGCACATTTCTTATGCATTAATTGAGTTTTCAATATATTTATGTGCATAATTCAAATTTGAACAACGTGCACATGCTCTAATGCATATAAATTGGTTGAAAATTCAAATTTGTGTCCTTGGTTGCATGCTTAGGTCCCATGCAAGAAATGGGAATGAATGTCAAACACTGAGATACCTGGTTTTTAAATTCTAGTAAATCCAAAACTCGTTTGAAATTCATGAAACTTGGCATGCTATCATGGAATGGCACCCGACATGCCGTGGTAAATACTAATGCAATGCACGGGCCTTTTTGCTAGTATTTATCTAATTACAAATGGGCGATTATTAATAATTGGGAACCAATATCCCAAACAGATTATTTATTCGAACCATGAGCGTTAGACCAACAATGGATACATGCCATGCTTTAGTTAAGCAATAAAGCGGCAGCATTAATCATCCAAATAGAAAAACTATATACTTTGGATTATATACAACAAGTCATCAACACTCAACGACAACGAGGATACACGTTGGATTATAGATTATTTCCAACAAAACATTCTAGTAAATACTAAAGTTTTTCTCACACAACAAATAACAAAGCGATGAAATGAAGTTCAGCTCAACCAATCCTCAGCGTTGGAAACGCTTGCTTTGAACCATAACTGATTCTCTATGAAGGGCCAGCTATCGTCAATCTCAAGACCAACGCAGGACTGATCATCCAGGCTGAAGCGGCCTATATCTGGACGCATATTGTGATAGGCACGGTAGGGAACCATAGGAATGTCCGAGGTATAGATACAGTTGCTTCTCATAAACGGTAGTAACATTGTGTGAACAGCAGCTGGATCGCCTTTCACCATCATTGGATAGTTTTGTCCAAGGAAGAACGAGTTTTCTCCAAGACTATCAATACTGAATCGGGGAGAAGGTGTTGGAACTAGCACACGAGTATCCACCCCGAATACCCTGCAACAGATGTTGGAATAGGTCTGGAGAGTGCGACCATGGGAGACAACACCTGCTTCGTTAGTAACATCAGCAGTGCCATGTATACATACAAGAAGAGGTGATCCATCGGAATAAGTTGCCACGCGCCACTGAGTATATAGGTCATGCTCGTGATCATCACCATCATCATCTCCCCCTTGGTTATAAAAAAATTCAAGTATAGGTGGTGGAATGTTCACATGACCTTGGAAACACAAGAAGGTTAATAAGTAAAGGGAAACTAGCTAACCCGCATGCATGTGGATGAAACAATTATAATTACGGTGGAAGACAACCGTACCGAAATCATAAGGATTCCATGCAAAAATAGTGCCACGAGTGGTGGCAGCAAACACAAGACCCTCATATTGAATTGCATCACAGTACTCATCCGTGTACAGAAATTGATTTTTGAGCAATATCCATCGTGGCGTGGAAGTAAGGACGGCAACAAGCTTGTCGAAGATAGCAACAACTTCATAGTTCTTGTAATCCCAAGAGCGATAGGGAACTTGAAAAATTGCTATCTTCCATAGACGATAGTCAACATGATCGTATTTGAACGTACGTAGATCATATGTGTGCTCAACCTCAGGGCAGTCTGTGATTTTTGAAAGTGGAACCCGGCAATGATTGTACAGATTCACAAGTTCCCACTCGCAGTTATACCCAATATAAACAACCCAATCTCCATTTGCGCCTGCCCAAGCCTTACATTCAAGCGATGGCATCTTAACATCACACGTAAAATTAGCAAGTGGCATCAACTTGCAGAAGGCAAGGCTTCTGTCATCCCCACGCCGGTGACCAGCGTGATGGCGAAGAAGATAGGGGAGATCAAACCGATCCTGAACCCTATCTGTTGAGTCGAGAATGGACTTGAACGAACCTGCCATGCTAGCCGAGGTGATGACGTCTCACCGATCAATGAGTTCCTCCACCACGTCTTCTTACAGATTGGGGCAAGCATAATGGGGTCGTTGTCGGTGTCAAAAACGGCGGATCTCGGGTAGGGGTCCCGAACTGTGCGTCTAAGGCTAATGGTAACAGCAGGCAGGGGACATGATGTTTTACCCAGGTTCGGGCCCTCTCGATGGAGGTAATACCCTACTTCCTGCTTGATTGATCTTGATGATATGAGTATTACAAGAGTTGATCTACCACGAGATCGTAGAGGCTAAACCCTAGGAGCTAGCCTATGACTATGATGGTCCTCCCCTATGGACTAAACCCTCCGGTTTATATAGACACCAGAGGGGGCTAGGGTTACACAAAGTCGGTTACAAAGAAGGAGATCTAGCATCCGGATCACCAAGCTTGTCTTCCACGCAAAGGAGAGTCCCATCCGGACACGGGATGAAGTCTTGAATCTTGTATCTTCACGGTCCAACAGCCCGTCCAAAGTATATAGTCCGGCTGTCCGGATATCCCCTTATCCAGGACTCCCTCAGTAGCCCCTGAACCAGGCTTCAATGACGATGAGTCCAGCGCATAGATTGTCTTCGGCGTTGCAAGGCGGGTTCCATCTCCAAATACTCCAAAGTAGATTAAGGATCGTGTCCGGCTCTGTAAGATAATTTCCGCACACCACCGTAGAGAGCATAACACTTTACAAATCTAATCTGCTTACAATTTTTGACGGCGTGCCCTTACGCCGCCGCCTGACTTAATACGAACCGGTTTTTTCTGGCCTGCCAAGACACGCACTGCAAGGCGGTTTCATTGGGATGCCTCGTCGAAGCAGATATCGTTTTCCCCTTATTACGGGATTCCCATCAATACGAGCGCGGGCAACCCCACTACGCCTGTTGGTATGACTCAGTGTTTTTAGGCAAGTCCCAAGCGGTTACGTTGAGGACGCTTGATATTCATCCCCTTTATAGAGGGGCCGAGGCCTATCCCCCTTTCCTACCACGCTTGTGCCTTTCCACATCTCGAGTTCCAACACCCGAAGCCCAATCTTAGGCACTTCGGATCTTGAATCATGTTCGGATCCAACTTTCAAGGCTGGTGGATGGCCTCCTTTGTATTAGAGGAGGACAATGCGAAGCTTAGGGAGGTCAGATATCTGACCGCCGACACCAAGCACAGGCTTCCTGCTCCAGGGAAGGTCATCCCTACTCCCGAGCCCAACGAGAGCGTCGTATTTGTTTCTCACTTCCTTCATGGCTTAGGCTTCACCATCGATCCCTTTGTGAGGGGGCTCATGTTCTATTACGGGCTAGATTTTCATGATCTAGCCCCAGACTCCATCCTTCACATCACGTCATTTATCGTCGTGTGAGAAGCCTTCCTCCACATCACCCCGCACTTCGGCTTATGGCTCAAGACCTTCAATGTGAAGCCGAAGGTGATCGAGGGGCGACACGCGGAGTGCGGAGGCGCTACAATAAGAAGAAACGCCGATGCCCCTTGGCCAGAGGGCTTCTTCCCGGAGGTGTCCGATCTATGGCAGCGGAGGTGGTTCTACGTCACAGCTCCTAGAGGCACAAAGTGGGTGGATGCCCCCGCCTTCCGCTCGGGCCCTCCGTCTCAACTGGCATCATGGGCCAACGTGGGACTAGAATGGGGCCTGCTAATGACGTACCGACATTGCAGAGCCGCATTCGGGAGCTTCTTGAGAGGGACATCAGTCTTGTCAGCGTAATTCATGTAATGTTAGTCCGACGGATCTTGCCATGCAAACGTCGGCCTCTCCGGATGTGGGAGTTCAACCCGGAGGGTCCGCGAACTATTCAGCACTTCTTCGGCATGACGCTCGAAGGGATGTGTAAGTTATTCTTCGGACCACAAGTAAAGTGTTCGGACACCATCGAGGATGCGGGCCTGAGCTGCAACCGCCCAGATACCCAAGTAAGGGCCTGTTCGGCAATAGCCTAGCTCCTCCAAATCTTTAAATCCGCGCTCTGCTCCCTGGCTCCCGCTCCCGCTGAGATTTTTCCGATCTAAAACGTGTTCGGCAGTCGAACTCTGGCTCCTTCGCTAACTAGGCTTTTCGTCTCGAAAAGCTGGCCCAAGTGAAGCGGAACGTACGAGCGGGAGAGAGAGATAGATCATACGAACCGTTATTTCACTTATCGGTGGCAGGCTCCTATATTTCCACAAACTCCTTCACTTTTTGGATCTGTAGAGCTCGGTTTTAGCTTCTCCAGAAAATTGAACTACAGACAGCTCTTAAGTAACTTAGAAACCGAACACTTCGTTTATATTTATCACAGCATTATTCTGAAAATCATCCACGACCAGGATTGGCTCAGCAAGGCGGAGAGAATCATGTTTCCGACACCACTTCCCGAAGGCTCGCCTAGTCCTGCAATAGCCAGGATGCTTAGTTGTGTGCTAAGTCAAGTGCCCTCGGGGAAAGACGAAGGGAAGAACGGAGAAGCAGAGCTTCACACATTGCACACCCAAACCGGGGGAATTGCTATTTCCATGAAGGAGGATAGTCGGGGAGGGGAATCTAAGGCCTCCTCCCCCGCGGGAAGAAGAGGTCCGCCTCCGAAGACTTTGAGACGGAGGTACCTAGGCAAGGGAAGAAAACTTCACCAGGGGGCCCTGCCCCGGAGGGCGTCCTCACCGCTCCATGCCCGCAAAGGGGCCAGCCCTCCACCGAGCTGTAAGTTAATTGTAAATACAAAGCTACTTCTTCCTCCTCCAAGACCAATAACCAGGATCCATTCTTTGCAGTCCCGCTAGTAGCTCTTCTCGACAGAGTTCGTCTTCGGGGGATCTTCTTCCGGAGATGATGGAGAGTGAAACCCCACCTGCCTCTCTACCTCATGGGGCGGGCGACCCCGAGGTGTCGTCACGGAGGAGTCCAGATTCGCTGAGGCCAGAAGCTAATACTTCGGCCGCCCTGAACCCGGAGCGTTCGGCTCCCATGGGGGGCAACAAGAAGGGTCCAGCACAGTCCGGCCATCGGCCGAACACGCTGACGGGCCTTCTGGAGCAAGCTCTCTCTCGGAGGATCACCGTTTGTTAATGGGCATGGTGCTTGAGAAGATTTCATCCGCCACAAGCGGGTTGAATGAAGCTTTTATGAGCCTACTCAAAGGCTTTGAGGTACATAATGAAATACGTAATTTTTTGGTTGTAGCACACGCGCTAGGTGTGCTCCGTATAGATAATAGCCCCTGAGACTCTGGTTGCCAGCCCTAGGCGGCAAACGGAGGATCACACTCTTAAGTAATGATCGCACTGCATTAATGCGCAGGTGGCGAAGGGTCCGATGCCAGACCGGACTGCTGAAGTCACCGAACTGAGGCGACAGACTGAAGTTGTGGACGCCGACATTACGCTTGTGAATGAGCGGCTTAACAAGTCGCGGAGTATGTGCTCTGTTTTCCTTATTTTTATAGGAAATATTTAGAGGAGCATAATGTTAATGTGATATGCTTCGACTGCAGGCGGATCTGCTACCGTGGAGGCCCTGGGGGCGGAGCTTGCCCTAGCAAAGGAACATGCCCGGGCTAGCAATGTGGCTGCCCTAAAGGCTGCCGAAGATTTGAGAGCCGACAGGCTGCTCATCGCCGAAGCGAAGATAAAATAGCCGAGATGGCTGTGGAGCTGAAAAATGCCGCCGGCCGGTATGAGCTCCTTGAAAAGGAGAATTAGTAAAAGTCAGCTGACCTGAAGAAGGCCCTTGATACGGCCAAGGAGACGCGTTCCAAAATTAGGGATGCACGGGAGGAGCTTCGACAGGCCGGAGAAATCGCGGCTGGAAGCCCCTATTTGCTGTGGATGAAGTTCTTAGATCCAAAGTACGCTCCTCTGAATCGGCGCTGGAGCGCTGCAGATGCGTATGCAGATCTGGCAAAAAGTACGGCTGATGCGACCAAGTTTTTCAAGGATCAAAAAGATAGTGAAGTAGAAAGGCTGTTCTGGTCGCAATTCAATGCTCCAACGCACCCGTTGCCATTGAGTGAAAGGATGGCCGCTGTGGCCGAGCTCCATAGGTTGTCCGGTCTTGCAATGAGGTCTGTAATAGACCATCTATGGCCAAAGGGGCCGAAGCCGGGCAGTTATATTGGTTTAGTGCAACAATTCCTTGGCGCTGTATCATGAATCGATGCCATGAAGAGGTCGGCGTGCATAGAGGGTGTGCGGATGGCTCTTGCCCGTGTTAAAACATATTGGGCAGATATGGAGGCCACCATCATTGCAACCCAGAATCCGGCGGGAAGCCAGGATCTAGCCGAGCACTAATTTGAGCAGGTGACAGAAGGTGCTCGTTTAATAGAGGCTCAGTGCTCGAGAGTGTCATGTTCGAGTGACAAGTCATTCAATTGTAAAAACAATTCTATTTTAATTATGGAGGTTATGTTTATACTTTCGCCCGAAAGTGTTATTGTGCCTCCTGTGTGGCCGTTTGATGTATATATATAATCTGAAAGTTAGCAGTCATTGGCTTCAGCCCCCACGCATACAATGCGGGGGTGTTCACAAAAATATGCGTAATCACACTTGATCCAACGTCTTGGTCCATTAAGGAGGTGATCGCATGTCGAACTAGGCAACCGGATTATATAGCTTTAACACTTTCACTTAGCCATAGGAGTTTGATAGTGGGGCTACTATGTAGCCCCTGGTACCTTCGCGTGCATCCGGATATGGGCACGTGTGTACATGACCGGGAAACGGTCCTTCGTTAATGCGGAGGAATCCTAAAGATTCCGATGAGTCCTCGAGTGGTTGACCAGTCTCTCGCTATATCATGACAGTTAGTTTTCGGCTTTCTCTACTGAGGTGCTCATCCGGAATAACCAGGGCACAATCGTAGTACCTCTCCTTTGGCCGCCTTAGCCGATAGAAGCAGAACGTAAGGCAGCAAACCAAGGAGCCGGGCAAACCCAACATTTGACCAAAGACATGATTCGGAGCTAATGCATATAAGGCCAAACTCGTGACACCGAACACTCCCGAAGGTATTCGGACTTTATATACTGGGCTGAGTAGCACCCTTGATTATGAACCCTGTATTTCCAGGTACGTGCATTAATCTGTCGTGGTGAAATGCCAATAACGCCAGTATCCCCTGTGGGTGTATTGGGTACCCATGGGATGTCAAGCAACAAGAGACAATAAAGAAGGTTTACACAAGGGCTTAATCTAAAGAGAAACCTTTGAGCGGAGCCCTGCTGCACGTCTGCGCCTTTGTCTCTGTTGTGTCGTGTCCTGGTAGGGTGTCGCATGAACAGTGTCTGTAAAAAGGAAAACCCGTGTAAAAGAGTATGGGGTAAGCGTGTGAAGAGTTGGTTATTATCAATGGATAGTAGAAGTGTAAGACATTGGCATGTTAATAAGGTCAAGCCAAAAGGTGGGCTTTATTGCATGTTTGCAGCCCCTGATGCCCTCTATGGGATTACGTGTATAGTACCCAGCTCAAGTTTATATGGGCTATTACCGATGGTGGTGCGCCGGACTCGTCTAACCGTGTTCGTGGTCTTAATGACCGATCATGCGTTCTGATAGGAGAGGCCGCTTAGTGTCCGGCTGCTAGAGGTGCCGCATACTTTTCCGCACGTAAGGAAGGCTCTCTATTGCCGCTAACAGTGATGACGCCACGTGGACCGAGCATCTTGAGTGAAAGGTAGGCGTAGTGCAGTACTGCGTTGAAGCGAGCGAAGGCCGTTCGTCTGAGCAATGCATGATAACCACTTCGGAGGGGAGCGACAGTGAAGAGTAATTCTTCGCTTCTGAAGTTGCCTGGAGAGCCGAATGTCACCTCTAATACGAGGGATCCTCTGCAGCGGGCCTCAACGCCTGGTAACACCCCTTCAAAGGTGGTGTTACTTTGGCCGATTCTGGCTGGGTCTATCCCCATCCTGCGGATAGTGTCCTGATATATTAGATTGAGACTATAGCCGCCGTCCATGAGGACACGTGTGAGATGGTATCCATCGATTATTGGGTCAAGCACCAAGGCAGCCGATCCTCCGTGCTGCATACTAGTCGGGTGGTCCCCGTGATCAAAGGTGACCGGGCAGGCCGACCAGGGGTTGAGTTTGGGGGCGATGGGTTCTACAGCATATGTGTCTCTGAGCGCGCGTTTGCGCCTTCTCTTGGGTATGTGAGTCGCGTAGATCATATTTACTGTTTTTACCTCTGGTGGGAATTTTTTCTGTCCCCCCAGTGTTCGGCTGGCGAGGCTCATCCTCGTCTGCACTTGGTGTTTCCCTTGCCTTGTGTTCGGCATTTAACTTGTCGGCCTGCTTAAAGACCCAGCATTCTCTACCAGTGTGGTTCGCAGGTTTTTCGGGGGTGCCATGAATTTGGCACAATCTGTCCAGGACTTTGTTCAGGCCGGTCGGTTCCTCTTTGCTGCCTTTAAATGGCTTCTTTTGTTGACCGGGTCGAGATCCCCTGAATCCAGCGTTGACCACCGTGTTGTCTGGACTTTCTTCGTTGTTTCGTCGCTTGTTTTTATTATGCCATGGCTTCCCGTTGCCATCCCTAATTTCGGATGTGCCCGGGTCGCTGGTGCCTCTACGGGCCAACCAGCTGTCTTCACCCATGCAGAAGCGGGTCATGAGGCTTATTAAGGCTGCCATTGTCCTCAGTTTTCCTTGGCCGAGGTGTCTGGTGAGCAACTCATCTCGGATACTGTGCTTGAAGGCCGCTAGGGCTTCGGCATCCGGACAATCGGCAATTTGATTCTTCTTAGTGAGAAATTTGTTCCAAAGCTTATGGGCAGACTCTCTGGGCTGTTGTATTATGTGACTTAAATCGTCAGCGTCCGGAGGTCAGACATAGGTCCCTTGGAAATTGGCCCTGAAAGCGTCCTTAAGTTCTTCCCAACTTCCGATTGAATTTTCGGGGAGGATTTTTAACCAGTCTAGAGCTGGCCCCTTCCACTTGAGGGGAAGGTATTTGATGGCGTGGAGGTCATCCCCACGAGCCATGTGGATATGAAGGATAAAATCCTCAATCCAGACCCCGGGGTCTGTCGTTCCGTCATATGCCTCTATGTTCACGGGTTTGAATCCCTGTGGAAATTTGTGATCCAGTACCTCTTCGGTGAAGCACAGAGACTGTGTGGCCCCTCTGTATCTGGACATGTTGTGGCATGATGTCGACTGTTGTTGTGTCTGGTGTTTATTCCGAACTGGTATTTGATCAGTCTGATCGTCTTGGTGACCGTAATCCTGTGCCGGAGCATGTCCTCTAGATCCATAGATGGACCTGGTCGCGCCGGCCTTTTTGTCCAGGAGCTCACGTAAATCGTGTGCAGCGTCAGTAGCTGCTCTATCGCGGTCATGACATGGTTCGTCCGGCCTATTGGATGTATTGTTCTTCGGCAGAATGGCCTCATCGTCGAATTCTTGCAGCAGCTTCCGCTTTGGGTAGCTCTTTGTGTGGCGATCGTCGCCATATTTTTCTTCAGTGTCTAGCACTTTATTCCATCTGCGATTGAGCATTTCTCGCGCGGCCTTAAGCCTTTGCTTCTGCCTCTTTAGGCTTCTCGCAGTGGCCATAAGCCTTCTGTGGAGGTTATCTCATTCCAAACATTTTTCCGGGATGACGAATGCATCATCGTCCCGACTGTGCTCTTCTCCTGAGGCAGATTGATGAGTTCGGCCCTTGGGATTGCTGTGATCGGGCATCTACTCCGGGCTGTGTTCAGCGTGACCTAGCTCATCCTGCTCCATCGCTGGGTCCATATGGTCGTTGTTGCCTTTGGAGTTAACTGGGGTGTCGACTTTTCTAGCACTGTTATGGCTATTTTTACTGTGGCTGGACTTAGAGTGGCGTCTGCGCCGTCGTTTTGGCTTTTGTCCGGGGTTTTATCCTCCGTTGTGTCCTTTTTGTCGCCATCGTCCTCCTTAGGCGTGTCCACCATGTATATACCATATGATGAGGTCGTAGTCCAGCACCTCATGGGCGGTGGTTCCAAATCGTCCCCTGCGCCGACGTCCATACCGTCGGTGTTGTCGGAGTCGAGGTCAAGCTTGTCTGTTACGTCATCGACAGTGGCTATGAAGTGGGTGGTGGGTGGGCAACGAATTTCTTCGTCGCCTGCTTCCCCCTCGAGCCGGACATAGTTCGGCCAAGAGTCTCCTGACAAAGAGAGAGACCTTAATGAATCCACCATGTCGCCGAGGGGCGAGTGCTGGTAGATATCCACAGCGGTGAACTGCATTACCGGAGCCCAACCGAATTCAGTGGTCCCGAGGGCGTGCGGTCTAGAACCTACAGCCGAACACAAGTCTGGGGGTCTGGTGACACAGACTTCCTTGGGGGTGGAGTCCGTGTTCGGCTCTACCGCCGATGAGTATGCGGCCTCTGGGGCGGGGTCCATCCACCCGTCCTCGGACAACGCGATCTGCCCCAGATTTAGGTCCGGAGCTATTGCAGGTGCGATATCCCGAATATTTTCTAGCAGCAGGTCTAAGCCATGCTCGTCGTGACTGTTCGGCGCTCCTGGCATAGGCCTGAATCCGTTGAAGATCAAGTCTCCGCGGATATCGGCCGTGTAGTTCAAGTTTCTGAACCTGACCTAATGGCCAGGGGCGTAGTTGTCGATCTGCTCCAGATGGCCAAGCGAATTGGCCTGCAGTGCAAAGTTGCCGAACACGAAGATATGTCCGGGGAGAAAAGCCTCAGCCTGGACCGTGTTGTTGTTGATGATTGAAGGATCCATCGAGCCTTGTAGCGACGACACAGAGGAACTCTCAATGAAAGAACCAATTTCGGTGTCAAAACCAGCGGATCTCGGGTAGGGGGTCCCGAACTGTGCGTCTAAGGCTAATGGTAACAGGAGGCAGGGGACACGATGTTTTACCCAGGTTCGGGCCCTCTCGATGGAGGTAATACCCTACTTCCTTCTTGATTGATCTTGATGATATGAGTATTACAAGAGTTGATCTACCATGAGATCGTAGAGGCTAAGCCCTAGGAGCTAGCCTATGATTATGATGGTCCTCCCCCTATGGACTAAACCCTCCGGTTTATATAGACACCGGAGGGGGCTAGGGTTACACAAAGTCGGTTACAAAGAAGGAGATCTAAAATCTGGATCGCCAAGCTTGTCTTCCACGCAAAGGAGAGTCCCATCCGGACACGGGACGAAGTCTTGAGTCTTGTATATTCACGGTCCAACAGTCCGGCCAAAGTATATAGTCCGGCTGTCCGGATACCCCCCTCATCCAGGACTCCCTTGGTCATTTTCGGCCTGTTCCCTCCATGGAGAAGACGATCGAACAATGGCAGAAGGAAGGGTGAAGGCAAATGGAGGGAGGAAGAGCGTGCGACAGCAGTTCCAAATAGAGAGGGAAAGGGAAAGAGGCGGTGGACGGTTGCCACGATACATGAAGAGGCTAGTGGGGAGCGAACGGTTGCCACAAAGAGGTCACACACTGACGACAAGGCCGTCCTCTCAGACCTAGTGCCCGCGCGGGATGGACTCCGTCGCCCACATGAGCGAAGCCACTTCGCACCCCACACGATTGGTCCGCCATGCCGCTAAGAGCAAGTACTACAATAGTGGGCTTATAGCCTGCTTACATGGCAATTTTGCCTATGTGGAGGAGAGAGACATGAAGGATTCCTGCAACAAGTACAAGCATGCCTGGCACTCGGCCTGGATGGAGAAACTCGACAAAGCTCACATTGTGTACGCGGCCAAGGAGGCATACACGTGCTACGACATGTACAGGCGGATCATTGACATGAGGAAGTGCCTCCTTCCCCAAAACGGCCAGGGATCCAACCGTAAGCAGAGCAATGGCAAGTGTCGTCACAACAAGAAGTAGATGATTAATTAGATCCGCGTTTCTCCTAGTTTAGTATGCATGTAATTGCTTACTTTGGTGTGTGAAAATGTTATCTGTGTAGTCACTTTCTAATTGTATGCTTAATTTGGTTATGCAATGCTGTATTTTTAAGTATATTTGTTGATGCTCTGTAGACAGAGCATATCACATCGCACACGGACTAAACAAGGGAACCCGTCGGTGATGATTTCATCAATCACTGACAATTGTATACTAGCAATCGTTTGCTCACAACACACATGGCTTGTTAATAGGAATCGTCTGTGTTCTTATCGGTATTCCCACACATTTCTGATTATATACATGTTTGTCGCGTATCACACACATCTTGTTATATTGAACAGTTTCTATTCTCTTGTCTCAACACAAATAGTTCATCCGAGTGAACCGCATGTTGTATATCGCACACACACCTTGATCTAGCAGTCCATTTCTGTTGTGTTGCCTAATCACAAACAGTTAATGCGAGTGAACCGTTTGTTTTGTATCACACACGCCTTCATCTGGCTGCCTGTTTCTTTTGTTCCTCCTCATCGCAAACATCTCATTGAACTGAACCGTATGCCGTGCATCGCACACACAACTAAAATCTGAACCGTGTTTGATGCATCCGTCATCGCAAACGGTTTGGACATTTTTGACGGTTCTCTGACACCACCGTTTGCGATTATTGCATCGCACACAGTTTCTCGAAGGGTCTCTGATCGTAGTGTCGCATTAGCAGCATCCTGCAGTAGTGTGTGTTCGATATTTTGATAGTATGTATGTTGTGATTCCCTTAGTGGTGTCATGTGAACGTCGACTACATGACACTTCACCATATTTAGGCCTAAGGGAATGCATTCTGGAGTAGTTATTAGATGATGGGTTGCGAGAGTGACAGAAGCTTAAACCCTAGTTTATGTGCTATTCCGTAAGGGGCCGATTGGATCCAAAAGTTTAATGCTATGGTTAGAATTTATTCTTAATACTTTTCTCGTAGTTGCAGATGCTTGCGCGGGGGTTGATCATAAGTAGGAGGTTTGTTCAAGTAAGAACAGCACCTAAGCACCGATCCACCCACATATCAAATTATCAAAGTAGCGAACACAAATCAAGCCAACATGATGAAAGTGACTAGATGGAATTCCCGTGTACCCTCAAGAACTCTTTGCTTACTATAAGAGATCGTTTTGGCCTGTTCTTTGCCTCAAAAGGATTGGGCTACATTGCTGCACTTTTGCTACTATTATCGTTACTTTCTCATTACAAATTATCTTGCTATCAAACTACTCTGTTACTTATAATTTCAGCACTTGTAGATGTTATCTTACCGGAAACCACCTGTCATTTCCTTCTCCTCCTCGTTGGGTTCGACACTCTTACTTATCAAAAAGAGCTAAAATTGATCCCCTATACTTGTGGGTCATCAAGGCTATTTTCTGGCACCATTGCCGGGGAGTGAAGAGCCTTTGGTAAGGAAAAATGTATATAGTGTGCTGAAATTTACTATCACATGTTACTATAGAAAAGAATCCTTTGAGGGGTTTGTTTAGAGTATCTTCACCTCGAACGAAACCACAATTAGCTACCCCTCAACCTACTGCACCTACTAAAAATATTGAATATGAAATTCCTTCGGGTATGATAGAACAACTGCTAGCTAATCCATATGGAGGAGATGGAACCGAACATCCTGATATGCACTTGATATATGTGGAACAAATTTGTGGATTGTTTAAGCTTGCAGGTTTACCCGGAGATGATGTGAAGAAGAAGGTTTTCCCTTTATCTTTGAAGGGAAAAGCATTGGCATGGTATAGGCTATGCGATGATATTGGATCTTGGAATTGGAATCGATTGAAATTGGAGTTTCACCAAAAAGTTTATCCCATGCATCTAGTTCAGCATGATCAGAATTCCATATATAATTTTTGGCCTCGTGAAGGAGAAAGTATCACTCTAGCTTGGGGAGACTTTAGTCAATGTTATATTCATTCCCCAGTCATGAGATCTCAAGAGAAATTATCATCCAGAACTTTAATGCTCGGCTTTCCCATAATGATCGATCCATGCTTGGTCCTTCTTGTGCTGGTTCTTTTATGAAGAAGACTATTGAATTCCAGTGGGATATTTTGGAGAGAATTAAACACAACTCTGAAGATTGGGAACTCAACGAAGGTAAAGAGTCAGGTATTAAGCTTAAGTATGATTGTGTCAAATCTTTTATGAATACCGATGCTTTTCAAAAGTTTAGCACTAAATATGGACTTGACTCTGAGATAGTAGCATCCTTTGTGAATCATTTGCTACTCATGTTGACCTCCCTAAGGAGAAGTGGTTTAAATATCACCCACCTATGAAAGAAGAAATTAAAGAACCGGTACTAGCTAAAGAAGAAACTATACTTTATAATGTTCATCTAGTTGTTCTACCGCTTATATTGAGAAACCACCTTTCCTTGTTAGGATAAAGGAACATGCTAAAGTTTCAACTGTGGTCAACAAAAGTTATGTCAGAACACCTAAACCCGATGAACAAATGAAAGTAGAGCCTAGTGTTGCTATGGTTAAAGATCTCCTGGAAGAAAGTATAGATGGGCGTGTTATTTACTTCTGTAGTGAAGCTACTAGAATTGTCAAACCCGATAAAACGGATAATCATAGACCTGTTGTACGCATGCCCGTTGTCTCAGTTAAAATAGGAGATCACTGTTATCATGGTTTATGTGACATAAGTGCTAGCGTGAGTGCTATTCCCTACTCCTTATATCAAGAAATTATGAATGACATAGCACCCGCAGAGATAGAAGACATAGATGTTACTATTAAACTTGCTCATAGAGATACTATATCACCAATTGGGATTGTTAGAGATGTTGAAGTCCTGTATGGGAAAATAAAATACCCTACTGATTTTCTTGTTCTTCGTTCCCCACAAGATGACTTCTGTCCCATTATCTTTGGTAGACCTTTCTTGAACACTGTTAATGCTCAAATATATTGTAAGAAACAAATTGTCTGTCTCATTCCAAGTTTAGTAGCAAGCTTCACGAAAAATATTTGCCTAGTAAAGATGAAATAATTGGTCTTGCTTCTATTGTTGTGCCTCCTACTGATACGTCTCCAACATATCTATAACTTATGAAGTATTCATGCCATGTTCACAATAATTTTATATGGTTTTGGTATGATTTGTATGGAACTAACCCGGACTGACGCTGCTTTTAGCAGAACTACCGTGGTGTTCTTTTTTGTGCAGAAATGAAATTCTCCAAACATCTCAAAACTTTTTGTGGATTTTTCCCGTACCCCTTATACGCTCTATAAATTCCCAAATATTCCGAAAACCCTCGGGGAGACCCTAGATCAGAAGTTCTGCCGCCGCAAGCCTCTGTAGCCACCGAAAACCACTCAGGACTCCGTTCCGGCACCCTGCCGGAGGGGGGAATCATCCTTGGTGGCCATTTTCATCACCCCGGCGGCCACCACGATGAGGAGGGAGTAGTCCATCCTCAGGGCTAAGGGTTTGTACCAGTAGCTATGTGTTTAATCTCTCTCTCTCACGTGCGTGATCTTGAGATATCATGATCTTGATGTATCATGGGATTTGTTAACATAGATGGATCATATGATGTTTCTCCCCTCTCTACAGTTGTTGTGATGAATTGAGTCTTTACCCTTTGAAGTTTTGTCTTGTTGGATTGAATGTTCAGATCTGAGAACACATGATATATGTCTTGCATATGAATACCCGTGGTGACATTGGGGTACTATTTTGATTCACTTGACATATGTTATGGCACTCAACTTGCGGATTCCCGAGGTGACTTTGGGGTAATCTATGCATAGGGGTTGATGCACGTTTTTATTATATTTTCTCCGATAGAAACTTTGGGGTCTCCTTGTAGTTCTTTGTGTGGATTGAGTATTATGAATCTGAAATTGTTTGATACATATCGTATAATTAACTCATGGGTATTCGTGGTGATATTGGGGTACCTAGGTGACATTAGAGTTAGTTGATATGCATCATATGGTGTTATTTCAGTATGAACTCTTGATTAGATCGACCGGAAAGAATAGCTTGCTGTTATTTTAGTACGAACTCTAGGATAGACTGATCAGAAAGAATAACTTTGAGGTGGTTTCGTACCCTACAAACAATTTCTATCTTTTGTTCTCCACTAATAGGAACTCGGGAGTGATTCTTTATTGCACTCTGAGGGATATACATATGATCCAACTATGTTAGCATTGTCGAGAGATTGCACTAGTGAAAGTATGCACCCTAGGCCTCATTTTCCATCATTTAAATACCGTTTGTGCTCTGTTTTATCATTTACTATCTTGCTGTTTTTTTGTTGTTCGCATTGCAAAAACTCATATCTACTATCCATACTACACTTTTATCACCATCTCTTCACCGAACTAGTGCACCTATACAATTTGCCATTGTATTGGGTGTGTTGGGGACACAAGAGATTTCTTGTATTTGATTGCAGGGTTGCTTGAGAGAGACTATCTTCATCCTACGCATTCCATGGATTGAAGACCTTAGGTCATCCACTTGAGGGAAAATTGCTACTGTCCTACAAAACTCTGCACTTGGAGGCCCAACACGTGTCTACAAGAATAAAGTTGCACAGTAGACATCAAGCTCTTTTCTGGCGCCTTTGCCGGGGAGGTGAGTGCATGAAGGTATATCTTTAGATCTTTCAATTGAATCTTTTAGTTTCTTCTTTTATCACTAGTTCGGTTTATAAAAAAAACTACAAAAAATATGGAATTGAGATTGCCTCATATTATTCATCTTTATAATGTCTTTCGTGAAAATGATGGAAAGGAAAATTGTGCTCAATTGATAGAAGAAGAATTCAATAAAATGTTTGGCATGAATGAAGAGCACAATTGCAATGTTCCTAGTGTTAATTCTTTGAATATCCATGATGTTAATGATATGCAAAGCCACAAGCTTGGGGATGCTATGTTTGATAAAGATGATGTTTTTAGTCCCCCAAGATTTGATGTGCAAATTTGTTATAATGATTGCATGCCTCCCATTTATGATTATTATAATGGTGAAAGTGGATTTGGAGAGGTAATTAATTTATTTAATGATGAATCACTATTTTGGAAGAGGTTTCAATTGACTATGAGAACAAAGTTGCTAACTACGGTGATTATGGTGATGACATGTATGGGATAAATAATAATGATAACTGTGAAACTTGTCATCATAATTTTAATTCTAAATATGATTATGCCAATCAAGTGTCACATGGTAGTTATTTTGTTTAGTTTGCTCCCACTATTATGAATGATAATAAATTTGCTTATGTGGGGAGTAACAAAATTTCTATGCTTATGTATCATGAAAAGAATGCTTTATGTGATAGCTATATTGTTGAATTCATTCATGATGCTACTGAAAATTATTATGAGGGAGGAACTTATGCTTCTAGGAATTGCAATAATATCAAGTTTCCTCTCTATGTGTTGAAAATCTTAAAGTCAAGCTTGTTTTATCTTCCTATGCTAGTTGATTCTTGATGCCACAAATTGTTTGCTCACAAAATCCCTATGCATAGGAAGTGGGTTAGACTTAAATGTGCTAGTCATATGTTTCATGATGCTCTCTTTATGTTTCAATTCTTACCTTTTATGCGAGCATCATTGAAATCATCATGCCTCGCTAAAAAGCATTAAAGAAAAGCGCTTGTTGGGAGACAACCCAGCACTTTAACCTACTGTTTTTGTGTGTTCACATGATTATGCTACTATAGTAATCATGTTTTATTGCTTTTGTTTCAATAGAATCCCAAGTAAAGCCTTTAGGATAGTGTGGATGATAGTTTACTTGAATCTGTGAAAAAATAGAAACTTTTGTGCTCAGTCCAGGAATTTTAAAAATTCACTGAAACATGCTTTTGATCTGAATTTTGCAGGCTATAGATATACATATTCCCTACGTTTTCCTAATTTTTCAGAATTTTTTGAGTTTCATAAGTGTGGTTGTTTTCCATATCATTACAGATTGTTCTGTTTTCGACAGATTCTGTTTTCAATGCATAGTTTGCTTGTTTCATAGTTTCTATGGCTTATATTGCTCAATATAAATTGTAGAAATGATATGCTACAGTAGGAATTGCGTGTAAACAATTATGAATCTTGTCTTTGACATTACCAAAAGTGAAATGGTTTGCTCTTTATCATACTAACATATCTCACAGGGTTCCATTAAGTTTTGTGTGATTGAAGTTTTCAAGTTTTGGGTGAGATGTCGATATGAGGAGAATAAGGAGTGAAAAAACCCTAAGCTTGGGGATGCCCAAGGCACCCCAAGTTAATATCCAAGGAAGATCCAAGCAATTAAGCTTGGGGATGCCCCGGAAGGCATCCCCTCTTTCGTCTCCAACATTATCGGTAACCTCACTCGGAGCTATGTTTTCATTCGTGACATGATATGTGTTTTGCTTGGAGCATCAATTTATTTTGTTAGGATTTTATTGCTGTTATTTAGAATAATGTTTTGCATCTTTTATTTCAATAAAAATGGTAATGATAGCCTTTGCCATGCTTATTTTGCAAGTATACATGTTGCTGTTTCAAAACAGAAAGTTTATTGCTATTGCAAAAATTCCCTAGAAAAGTAAGAATGTGATAAAATGCTGCAACTTTTTAAAAATAAGCTCTGATAAATTTTCTAAAGTGTGGTAATTTTTTCAGAATTTTTGGGATTAGGGAAGTATGATGAATCGTGCATTCTTTACAGACTATACTGTTTTGGCAGATTGCTCTTAGGGTTGCATTGTTTGCATATGTTTGCTTGTTTAATGATTCGATTTGAGGATAGGACTATTAAATATGTAGAGGAATTTAGTATGAAAAGTTTAATAATAATATTAGTAATTTGCTACAGTAGAGAATGCTAAGGTTTTTGCATTGGTTTATACTAACTTATCTCACGAGTTCTTGTTGAGTTTTGTGTGGATGAAGTTTTTGAGATTTAGGGAAACCATAATATGAGAGGAATTAAGGAGACACAAAAGCTCAAGCTTGGGGATGACCAAGGAATCCCAATTTAATGTTCAAAGAAGTCTCAAACATCTAAGCTTGGGGATGCCCCAGTAGGCATCCCACCTTTCTTCCTCAACAATTATCGGTTAGTATCGGTTGAGCCTAAGTTCTTGCTTCTTCACATGAGTTGTGCTATTCTTGGAATGTCATTTTGTTTTGTTTTGCTTGATGTTTTAATGAAATACTTAGGTCTGGAAGTTTTTAAATAAAAGAGAGTCCTCAAATAGCTACCCATTTACATAACTACTCACTTGATCTTCACTTATATCCTTTTGGAGTAGTTTGACAATTACTCTCATGCTTCACTTATATCCTATGAGTAAATTGTAGAATGAATTGAATATCATGAAGTTGAAGTTATAAAATCATATCATGCCTAGAGGTAGCTTCACATTGGGTTTAGAAAGTGAAATCTTTTGAGGCTTGACAATCACAATATTGGTCATACAAGCAATTCACAAATGATTAGTAGAAGGAAGAGAACTTTCACACGCAAATACACTATCTTGGAAATCTTTTGTGATCGTGAGCCCCCATCAAAATATTATATGCCAAAATTGTTGATGTTGGACAAGCAAGACAACATAATGATTTATGTTTGTTCATATTCACATAGAAGTTATATTGTCATAGATCCTTCAACATGTGGTGCTTGCCCCCTATGTTTGCTAGCCAAAAATTCCGCACCAAGTAGAGATACTACTTGTGCATCCAAAAACCCTTAAACCCAAATCTTATTTTTGAGAGTCCACCATACCTACCTATGGATTGAGAAAGATCCTTCAAGTAAGTTGTCATCGGTGCAATAAGGCAATAAAAATTGCTTCTAAAAGTGTTAGATCATTTAGTGTAAGAGAAAATTGAGCATTGTATGAACTTGTGATGGCAGAGAATAAAAGTGACAGACTGCATAATAAAGGTTGCTATCATAAGGGGAAATATAACGTGACATTCTTTTGCACTAAGGGGTTGAGCATACAAACAAATAAGTGCATGGCAAGCTCTGCTTCCCTCTGCGAAGGGCCTATCTTTTACTTTTATGTATTTACTTTCATGCAAGAGTCAAAGTTTTTGTCTCTATTACTTATTATTGTTGACATCACCCTTGAAGTGAATACATTGGGAGGCGAAATTATAAGCCCCTATCTTTCTATGAGTCCGGTTGAAATGTTTTGCTCATGTGTATGCGGCGAGTGTTAGCAATCATAGAAGACTATATAATGGTTGAGTATGTGGAGCTCTTACTTAGACTCTGTTGAATAAGTTGAATTGCAATTGCTTGGTGACTGAGAACATAGGTTGTTGAGTTTCAAGAGAATTCTAATTGAACCTTAACATGTGAATTGGTTGCTACTATAACATGAGATGTTCTATAAGAAAAAATTGTTGTTATGATGCTAGTAAAAGTGATTGAAATTGTCATTGATTAAACTTGTGCACTTTGCTAGCATTCACACTTCATAAATTATTTATTTTATCATTTACCTACTCGAGGACGAGTAGGAATTAAGCTTGGGGATGCTGATATGTCTCCAACCTATCTATAATTTATGAAGTATTAATGCCATGTTTACAATAATTTTATATGGTTTTGGTATGATTTGCATGGAACTAACCCGGACTGACGTTGTTTTTAGCCGAACTACCGTGGTGTTGTTTTTTGTGCAGAAATGGAAGTTCTTCAAACCCCGCGAAACTTTTTGTGGATTTCTTATGGACTAGAAGAGAACCACTGGGCCAGAGCAGCACCTGGGGGATGCCCCGAGGGGGGCACAACCCACTAGGGCACGCCTGGGGTGCCCACCTCGGTGGCCTCCCGTACCCCTTCTTCGCCCTATAAATTCCCAAATATTCCAAAAACCCTCGGGGAGAACCTAGATCAGAAGTTCCATCGCCGCAAGCCTCTGTAGCCACCGAAAACCAATCGGTACTCTGTTCCGGCACCCTCCCGAAGGGGGGAATCATCTTTGGTGGCCATCTTCATCATCCCGGCGGCCACCACGATGAGGAGGGAGTAGTCCATCCTCGGGGCCGAGGGTTTGTACTAGTAGCTATGTGTTTAATCTCCCTCTCGTGCGATCTTGAGATGTCATGAACTTGATGTATCATGGGCTTTGTTAACATAGATGGATCATATGGTGTTTCTCCCCTCTCTACACTTGTTGTGATGAATTGAGTCTTTACCCTTTGAAGTTTTGTCTTGTTGGATTGAATGTTCAGATTTCAGAACACATGATATATGCCTTGCATATGAATACCCGTGGTGACAACGTGTTATTATTTTGATTCACTTGATATATGTTATGGAACTCAACTTGCGGATTCCCGGGATAACTTTGGGTAATCTATGCATAGCGGTTGATGCACGTTTTTATTATCTTTTCTCTGATAGAAACTTTGGGGTCTCCTTGTAGTTCTTTGTGTGGATTGAGTACTACGAATTTTAAATTATTTGATACATATCATATAATTAACTCATGGGTACTCACGGTGACATTGGGGCTATCTAGGTGACATTAGAGTTGGTTGATATGCATCATATGGTGTTATTTTAGTACGAACTCTTGATTAGATCGATCGGAAAGAATATCTTGCTGTTATTTTAGTATGAACTCTAGGATAGATTGATCGGAAATAATAGCTTTGAGGTGGTTTTATACCCTACAAACAATTTCTATCTTTTGTTCTCCACTAATAGGAACTCGGGAGTGATTCTTTATTGCACTTTGAGGGATAATCATATGATCCAACTATGTTAGCATTGTTGAGAGATTGCACTAGTGAAAGTATGGACCATAGGCCTCATTTTCCATCATTGCAATACGATTTGTGCTCCGTTTTATCATTTACTACCTTGCTATTTTTTTATTGTTCGCACTACAAAAACTCATATCTAATACCCATACTACACTTTTATCACCATCTCTTCGCCGAACTAGTGCACCTATACAATTTGCCATTGGATTGGGTGTGTTGGGGACACAAGCGATTTCTTGTATTTGATTGCAGGGTTGCCTGAGGGAGACTATCTTCATCCTACTCCTCCCACGGATTGATAAACCTTAGGTCATCCACTTGAGGGAAAATTGCTACTATCCTACAAAATTCTGCGTTTGGAGGGCCAACACATGTCTACAAGAATAAAGTTGCGTAGTAGACATCACCTACTGATCCACTAGAGCAATATTTGCTAGACCATGAAAATGATTTACATATGCATGAAAGAAATGAAATAGATAAGATTTTCTTTGAACAATGTCCTCCGCTTAAACACAATTTGCCTATTGAAACTCTAGGAGGTCCTCCTCCACCTAAAGGTGATCATGTGTTTTAATTAATACAATTTCCAGACACTTTGAAATATGCTTATCTTGATGAAAAGAATATATATCATGTTATTATTAGTGATAACCTTTCAGAACATGAAGAAGAAAGATTATTCAAAGTTCTAAGGAAGCACCGAGCTGCTATTGGATATACTCTTGATGATTTAGAGGGCATTAGTCCCACTCTATGTCTGCGCAAGATTAACATGGAACCTGATGCTAAACCCATTGTTGATCACCAACGTCGGTTAAATCCAAAGATGAAAGAAGTGGTAAGAATGGAAATATTAAAACTTCTAGAAGCAGGTATAATCTATCCTATAGCTGATAGTAGATGGGTAAGTCATGTTCATTATGTCCCTAAGAAAGGAGGTATCACTGTTGTTCCTAATGATAAGAACGAATTTATTCCACAGAGAATTATTACAGGCTATAGAATGGTACTTGATTTTAGAAAATTAAACAAAGCAACTAGAAAAGATCATTACCCTATGCCTTTTATTGATCAAATGGTAGAAAATATTATCTAAGCACACACACTTTTGCTTCCTTCATGGATATTCTGGTTTTTCACAAATACCTATTTCTCAACCTGATCAAGAAAAGACGACTTTCACTTGTCCCTTTGGAACTTATGCTTATAGACGTATGCCCTTTTGGTTTATGCAATACACCTGCTACCTTTCAAAGATGTATGACTGCTATATTCTCTGACTTTTGTGAAAAGATTGTTCAGGTTTTCATGGATGACTTCCCTGTTTATGGGAAGTCTTTCGATGATTGTTTAAGCAATCTTGATCGAGTTTTGCAGAGATGCGAGCAAACAAACCTTGTATTGAATTGGGAGAAGTGCCACTTTATGGTTAATGAAGGCATTGTCTTGGGTCATAAAATTTCTGAAAGAGGTATTGAAGTGGACAAGGCTAAGGTTGATGCAATCGAGAAAATGCCATGTCCTAAGACATCAAAGGTATTCGTAGTTTCCTAGGTCATGCTAGTTTCTATAGGAGATTTATCAAAGACTTTTCTAAAATTTCTAGGCCTCTCACAAATCTTTTGCAAAAGGATATCCCTTTTGTTTTTGATGATGATTGTTTAGAAGCCTTCAAAACACTCAAGAAAGCCTTAATTTTTGCACCTGTTGTTCAACCACCTGATTGGAACTTGCCTTTTGAAATTATGTGTGATGCTGGTGATTATGTTGTTGGTGCTGTTCTAGGACAAAGAGTTGATAAGAAACTGAATATCATTCATTATGCTAGTAAAACTCTAGACAGTGCACAATGGAATTGTGCTACTACTGAAAAAGAATTTCTAGCAGTGGTGTTTGCTTGTGATAAATTTAGATCTTACATTGTTGACTCTAAAGTTATTGTTCACACCGATCATGCTGCTATAAAATATCTTATGGAAACGAAAGATGCTAAACCTACACTTATTCGATGGGTACTCTTGCTACAAGAATTTGATTTACATATTACTGATAGAAAAGGAGCTGAGAACCCCATAGTTGATAATTGTCCAGGCTTGAAAATGTACTTGATGACCCACTGATACGTCTCCAACGTATCTATAATTTTTGATTGCTCCATGCTACTTTATCTACTGTTCTAGGCAATATTGGGCTTTATTATCCACTTTTATATTATTTTTGGGACTAACCTATTAACCGGAGGCCCATCCCAGATTTGTTGTTTTATGCCTATTTCAATGTTTCAAGGAAAAGGAATATCAGACGGAGTCAAAACGGAACGAAATCAACTAGAGAAGTTATTTTTGGAAGGAAACCCACCTGATGGACTTGGACCTCGCGTCAAAAGATACGGGAGGTGCTCACGAGGGTGGGGGGCGCGCCCTCCCCCCTGGGCGTGCCCCCCTGCCTCGTGGGGCCCCCGTAGCTCCACAGACGTACTCCTTTCACCCATATATACCTACGTACCCTAAAACTTCCAGAACAGAAGATAGATCGGGAGTTCCGCCGCTGCAAGCCTCTGTAGCCACCAAAAACCAATCAGGACCCTGTTCCGGCACCCTGCCGGAGGGGGCTCCCATCACCGGAGGCCATCTTCATCATCCCGGCGCTATCCATGACGAGGAGGGAGTAGTTCACCCTCGGGGCTGAGGGTATGTACCAGTAGCTATGTGTTTGATCTCTCTCTCTCGTGTTCTCTCTCGTGTCCCATCTATGGCACGATCTTGATGTATCCCGAGCTTTGCTATTGTAGTTGGATCTTATGATGTTTCTCCCCCTCTACTCTCTTGTGATGAATTGAGTTTCCCCTTTTGAAGTTATCTTATTGGATTGAGTCTTTTATGAACACTTGATGTATGTCTTGCGTGGGATAACCGTGGTGACAATGGGATATTCTATTGATCCACTTGATGTATGTTTTGGTGATCAACTTGCGGGTTTCGTGACACTTGGGAACCTATGCATAGGGGTTGGCACACGTTCTTGACTCTCCGGTAGAAACTTTGGGGCACTCTTTGAAGTACTTTTATGTTGGTTGGATGAATCTGAGATTGTGTGATGCATATCATATAATCATGCCCACGGATACTTGAGGTGACAATGGAGTATCTAGGTGACATTAGGGTTTTGGTTGATTTGTATCTTAAGGTGTTATTCTAGTACGAACTCTTTTATAGATTGATACGAAAGAATAGCTTTGTGGTGGTTTCGTACCCCGACCATAATCTCTACGTTTGTTCTCCGCTATTAGTGGCTTTGGAGTGACTCTTTGTTGCATGTTGAGGGCTTGTCATATGTTCTATCTATGTTATTATTGTTGAGAGAACTTACACTAGTGAAAGTATGAACCCTAGGCCTTGTTTCCTATCATTGCAATACCGTTTACGCTCACTTTTACCACTTGTTACCTTGCTATTTTTACTATTTCAGATTACAAAAACCTTTATCTACTATCTATTTTGCACTTGTATCACCATCTCTTCGCCGAACTAGTGCACCTATACAATTTACCATTGTATTGGGTGTGTTGGGGACACAAGAGACTTTTTGTTATTTGGTTGCAGGGTTGTTTGAGAGAGACCATCTTCATCCTACGCCTCCTACGAATTGATAAACCTTAGGTCATCCACTTGAGGGAAATTTGCTACTGTCCTACAAACCTGTGCACTTGCAGGCCCAACAACGTCTACAAGAAGAAGGTTGTGTAGTAGACATCAAGCTCTTTTCTGGCGCCGTTGCCGGGGAGGCTAGGTAAAGGGTACTCACACTCCGTCATTAAGCTCTTTTCTGGCGAGGTGAGTGCTTGAAGGTATATCTTTAGATCTTGCAATCAAGTCTTTTTGTTTCTTGTTTTAGCACTAGTTAGTCTATAAAAGAAAATTACAAAAAAATGGAGTTGAGTTTGTCTCATACGCTTCACCTTTTTAATATCTTTCGTGAGTATGATGGAAAGGATAATTGTGCTCAAGTGCTAGAAGAAGAAATCTCTAAATTGTTTTGGCACTAAATCTTTGAATGATGAGCATGATTGCAATGTTGTTAGTACGGATTCTTTGAATATCCACGATACTAATGATGATTGCACTAGTTATGATGAAAATATCTCTTATGGGCATGTCAACTTTTGTGGAGTGCATGTTTGCATGAACACACCAAATAGAGAAGATATTTATTGCAAGAGGCATAAGTACTTAGAAACCAAATTGGTGCAAGAAGAGCTAGATGAATGTGCTGAAAGATTTAATATTTTTCGCGCTCCTTGTGAACTTTGCAATGAACATGGTCATTTAAAGCTCCAATGCTATTTGTTTCATGATCAAGTCGTGTCCAAATATTGTGATAATTTGATTACCCTTGAGCATCATAAAGAGCTTAGCCTTCTTTTGGGTTATGAAGAAATGAAACGTATAATTGAGGGTATTCCAAAATATAATCTTGATAGATTTCTTGATTTTGATCTAGAGAAGATTTATATGTATTGTGCGGTGAATTGCATTGAAAATCCTTATATTGCCAATTACGTAAAGAAAAGAAAGCAAATGGAAGATGATGAGAATACTAATGAAAGGGAAGAGGCTTCCCAATCTCCTCCTATTATTTCTTATGATGAATCAGGTAACGAGGAGGAGATTTCTATTCAACCAATCTCATCAATAAGGAGCGGCTCAAAGAGGAAGGTTGAGCCTACACATGATGTGAAGAAGAAAAAGAAAAGAAGGAGCAACAAAGGTAAAAAGGTATCCCTCCCAAATGATGTTGCTCCTACTACTACTTGTGATGATGATAATTGCTATACTATTGGTGCTATCAATATTTTTAATGATGAGAGTGATTATGCTTATGATATGAAAGGGCCCAAGCTTGGGGAAGCTATGTTTGATTGGGATGAAATATTTGAGAATATATTTGCTGGAATTAATGTTTGTCCCAAGCTTGGGGATGCTATGTTTAATGAAGATGATATTTTTAGCATCCCAAGTTGTGATATGCAAAGTTGTTATGATGATAGCATGCCTCCTACCTATGATGATTATTGTGATGAAACTTATGCTATAAAAAGTAGTGATGATTATATTTACAAATCTTGTCATGATTATGATTACCCTTTTTCTGAACATTACTCTTTTAATGTGGAAACAATTTTTAGTGTTCAAGTCTCTTATGATACTTGCACTATTCCGAATGAGAAGAAGTTTGAGAGTAGTAAATCTTCTATGCTTGTAGATCATGAAAAGAATGTTTTAGGTGCTAGTTATATTGTTGAATTCATTCATGATGCTACTGAAAATTATTATGAGAGAGGAACATATGCTTGTAGGAATTGCAATAATGTCAAGTTTCCTCCCTATGTGCTTAAATTCTTGAAGCTATGCTTGTTGTGCCATCCTATGCTAGTTGATTATTGTTCCCATAAGTTGTTTGCTCACAAAATCTCTATGCATAGGAAGTGGGTTAGAATTAAATGTGCTAGTCATATGCTTCATGATGCTCCCGTTATGTTTCAATTCTTATCTTTTATGTGAGCATCATTGTCATCATCATGCCTAGCTAGAAAGGCATTAAAGAAAAGCGCTTGTTGGGAGACAACCAAATATTTATCCTTACTGTTTTTGTTTGTCCACATGATTATGATACTGTGGTAATCATGTTTTATAGCTTCTGTTTCAATAAAGTGCCAAGTAGAACCTTTGGGAAGACTTGGGTGAAGTTTATGTGATCTTGCTGTGAAAAACAGAAACTTTAGTGCTCACGAGATTAGCTGCCATTTTTTACTGGAGAGTGCTTTTAGGTTGATTATTTTTGAAGATGATTAATAGACAAATTACTCAGGTCCAGCAATTTATTTCATAATTTTTGGGGTTCCAGAAGTATACGTTTGATACAGATTACTACAGACTGTTCTGTTTTTGACAGATTCTGTTTTCTATGTGTTGTTTGCTTATTTTGATGCATCTATGGCTAGTATTAAGTGGTATGAACCATAGAGAAGTTAGAATACAGTAGATATTACACCAATATGAATTTAGTATGAGTTCATTACAGTACCTAAGTGGTGGTTTTATTTTCTTATACTAACGGAGCTTACGAGTTTTCTGTTAAGTTTTGTGTGGTTGAAGTTTTCAAGTTTTGGGTAAAGATTCGATGGACTATGGAACAAGGAGTGGCAAGAGCCTAAGCTTGGGGATGCTCAAGGCACCCCAAGGTAATATTCAAGGACAATCAAGAGCCCAATCTTGGGGATGCTCCGGATGGCATCCCCTCTTTCGTCTTCGTTCATCGGTAACTTTACTTGGAGCTATATTTTTATTCACCACATGATATGTGTTTTGCTTGGAGCGTAATTTTATTTTCTTCAGCTTTGCTTGCTGTTATTTAGAATAGTGTTTTGCATCTTTAGTTTCAATAAAAAAGTCAAGGATAGCCTTTGCCATGCTTATTTTGCTAGTTTGCATGTTGCTGTTTGAAAACAGAAAGTTTACCGCTGTTGCAAAAATTCCCTAGAAAAGTCAGAGCATGGTCTAACGTTGAATCTTTTTGCATATTGAGCTCTGATAAATTTATTACAGTGGTAATTTTAGTTCATAATTTTTGGAGTTAGGGAAGTATTGATACTCTTGCATTCTTTACAGACTGTACTGTTTTGACAGATTGTTGTTATGTTTGCGTTGTTTGCATATGTTTGCTTGTTTAATGATTCTATTTGAGGATAGGAGTATTAAATATGCAGAGGAATTTAGTATTCAATGTTGAATAATAATTTAAGTGATTTGTTACAGTATAATATGATAAGTTTTGCATTGGTTTATACTAACCTATCTCACGAGTTCTTGTTGAGTTTGTTGTGAATGAAGCTTTTGATAAAAAGAGAAACCATGATATGAGAGGAATTAAGGAGACACAAAAGCTCAAGCATCTAAGCTTGGGGATGCCCCGGTAGGCATCCCACCTTTCTTCTTCAACAACTATCGGTTAGTATCGGTTGAGCCTAAGTTTTTGCTTCTTCACATGAGTTGTGTTATCCTTGCAATGTAGTTTTCTTTAGCTTTGCTTGTTGTTTGAATAAAGTATCAAGATATGAAATTCTTTAATGAGAGAGAGTCTTCGCATAGTTGCATAATTATTTAGCTACTCATTGATCTTCACTTATATCTTTCGAAGTAGTTTGTTGTTGCTCTAGTGCTTCACTTATATCTTTTAGAGCATGGTGGTAGTTTTATTTTGAAGAAATAGTTGAACTCTCATGCTTCACTTAGATTATTTTGAGAGTCGTTAATAGCATGGTAATTTGCTTAATGTTAATATACTTGGTATTCAAGATATGTGGAACTTTCTTATGAGTGTGTTGAATACTAAGAAAAGTTTGATGCTTGATAATTGTTTTGAGATATGGAGGTGGTGATATTAAAGTCGTGCTAGTTGGGTGATTATGAATTCAAAGAATGCTTGTGTTGAAGTTAGCAAGTCCCGTAGCATGCACGTATGGTTAAAGTTGTGTAACAAATTTGAAGCATGAAGTGTACCTGGCTTGTGCATCCTTATGAGTGGTGGTCGGGGACGAGCGATGGTCTTTTCCTACCAATCTATCCCCCTAGGAGCATGCGCGTACTACTTGATTTTTGATGGCTTATAAATCTTTGCAATAAGTATATGAGTTCTTTTCACTAATGTTGAGTCCATGGGTTATACGCACTCCCACCTTTCCGCCCTTGCTAGCCTCTTCGGTACCGTGCATTGCCCTTTCTTACCTTGAGAGTTGGCGCAAACTTCGCCGGTGCATCCAAACCCCGTGATATGATACGCTCTATCACACATAAACCTCCTTATATCTTCCTCAAAACAGCCACCATACCTACCTATCATGGCATTTCCATAGCCATCCCGAGATATATTGCCATGCAACTTCCACCATCATCATCGTGACATGCATTACTTTTGTCATATTGCCATTGCATGATCTTGTAGTTGACATCGTATTTGTGGCAAAGCCACCATGCATTATTTTCCATACATGTCACTCTTGATTCATTGCACCATCCCGGTACACCGCCGGAGGCATTCATATAGAGTCATATCTTGTTCTAAGTTTCGAGTTGTAATCCTTATGTTGTAATCAATAGAAGTGTGATGATCATCATTATTAGAGCATTGCCCAAAAAAAGGCCAAAAAAAGGAAAGGCCCAAAAAAAGAGAAAGGCCAAAATAAAAAGGGCCCAAAAAAAAGAAAATAAAAAAAGAAAATAAAAAAGGGCAATGCTACTATCTCTTTTTCCACACTTGTGCTTCAAAGTAGCACCTTGTTCTTCATGTAGCGAGTCTCATATATTGTGCTTCAAAGTAGCACCTTGTTCTTCATGTAGTGAGTCTCATAAGTTGTCTTTTTATACTAGTGGGAATTTTTCATTATAGAACTTGGCTTGTATATTCCTATGATGGGCTTCCTCAAATGCCCTAGGTCTTCATGAGCAAGCAAGTTGGATGCACACCCACTAGTTTTATTTTGTTGAGCATTCATAGCTCTAGTGCATCCGTTGCATGGCAATCCCTACTCCTCATGTTAACATCAATTGATGGGCATCTCCATAGCCCGTTGATTAGCCTCGTCAACGTGAGACTTTCTCCTTTTTTGTCTTCTCCACACAATCCCCATCATCATATTCTATTCCACCCATAGTGCTATATCCATGGCTCACGCTCATGTATTGCGTGAAGGTTGAAAAAGTTTGAGATTGTTTAAGTATGAAACAATTTCTTGGCTTGTCATTGGGGTATAGAAGTTGGGAACATCTTTGTGTGGCGAAAATGAAGCATAGCCTAACTATATGATTTTGTAGGGATGAACTTTCTTTTGCCATGTTATTTTGAGAAGACATGATTGCTTTGATTAGTATACTTGAAGTATTATTATTTTTGTGTCAATATGAATTTTTGTCTTGAATCTTTACGATCTGAATATTCATATCACAATTAAGAAGATTTACATTGAAATTATGCCAAAGTATCACTCCGCATCAAAAATTCTTTTTTATCATTTACCTACTCGAGGACGAGCAGGAATTAAGCTTGGGGATGCTTGATACGTCTCCAACGTATCTATAATTTTTGATTGCTCCATGCTACTTTATCTACTGTTTTAGGCAATATTGGGCTTTATTATCCACTTTTATATTATTTTTGGGACTAACCTATTAACCGGAGGCCCATCCCAGATTTGTTGTTTTATGCCTATTTCAGTGTTTCGAGGAAAAGGAATATCAGACGGAGTCAAAACGGAACGAAGTAAACTGGAGAAGTTATTTTTGGAAGGAAACCCACCTGATGGACTTGGACCCCACGTCAGAAGATACGGTAGGTTCTCACGAGGGTGGGGGGCGCGCCCTCCCCCCTGGGCGCGCCCCCTGCCTCGTGGGGCCCCCGTAGCTCCACCGACGTACTCCTTTCACCCATATATACCTACGTACCCTAAAACTTCCAGAAAAGAAGATAGATCAGGAGTTCCGCCGCTGCAAGCCTCTATAGCCACCAAAAACCAATCGGGGCCCTGTTCCGACACCCTGCCGGAGGGGGATCCCATCACCGGAGGCCATCTTCATCATCCCGGCACTATCCATGACAAGGAGGGAGTAGTTCACCCTGGGGGCTGAGGGTATGTACCAGTAGCTATGTGTTTGATCTCTCTCTCTCATGTTCTCTCTCGTGTTCCATCTATGGCACGATCTTGATGTATCCCGAGCTTTGCTATTGTAGGTTGATCTTATGATGTTTCTCCCCCTCTACTCTCTTGTGATGAATTGAGTTTCCCCTTTTGAAGTTATCTTATTGGATTGAGTCTTTTATGAACACTTGATGTATGTCTTGCATGGGATAACCATGGTGACAATGGGTTATTCTATTGATCCACTTGATGTATGTTTTGGTGATCAACTTGCGGGTTTCGTGACACTTGGGAACCTATGCATAGGGGTTGGCACACGTTCTTGACTCTCCGGTAGAAACTTTGGGGCACTCTTTGAAGTACTTTTATGTTGGTTGGATGAATCTGAGATTGTGTGATGCATATCGTATAATCATGCCCACGGATACTTGAGGTGACAATGGAGTATCTAGGTGACATTAGGGTTTTGGTTGATTTGTATCTTAAGGTGTTATTCTAGTACGAACTCTTTTATAGATTGATCCGAAAGAATAGCTTTGTGGTGGTTTCGTACCCGACCATAATCTCTACGTTTGTTCTCCGCTATTAGTGGCTTTGGAGTGACTCTTTGTTGCATGTTGAGGGCTTGTCATATGTTCTATCTATGTTATTATTGTTGAGAGAACTTACACTAGTGAAAGTATGAACCCTAGGCCTTGTTTCCTATCATTGCAATACCGTTTACGCTCACTTTTACCACTTGTTACCTTGCTGTTTTTATTATTTCAGATTACAAAAACCTTTATCTACTATCTATTTTGCACTTGTATCACCATCTCTTCGCCGAACTAGTGCACCTATACAATTTACCATTGTATTGGGTGTGTTGGGGACACAAGACACTTTTTGTTATTTGGTTGCAGGGTTGTTTGAGAGAGACCATCTTCATCCTATGCCTCCTACGGAGTGATAAACCTTAGGTCATCCAATTGAGGGAAATTTGCTACTGTCCTACAAACCTGTGCACTTGCAGGCCCAACAACGTCTACAAGAAGGTTGTGTAGTAGACATCACCCACTACCCATTGATGATAGTTTTCCTGATGAGCAGTTAGCTGCAATAAATATTTCTAGTAACACGCCTTGGTATGCTGACTATGCTAATTACATTGTTGCTAAATATTTACCACGTAGCTTTACATACCAACAAAAAAAATTCCTCTATGATTTAAGACATTACTTTTGGGATGACCCACATATTTATATAGAAGGAGTGGATGGTATTATTGGATGTTGTGTACCTGAGCATGAACAGGGACAAATCCTACGGAAACGTCACTCTGAAGCTTATGGAGGGCATCACGCTGGAGACAGAACTGCTCACAAGGTATTGCAATCTGGATTTTATTGGCCTACTCTCTTCAAGGATGCCCGTAAGTTCGTCTTATCTTGTGATGAATGTCAAAGAACAGGTGATATCGGTAAGCATCAAGAAATGCCTATGAATTATTCACTTGCTATTGATGTAACACCCACGATGCGGCTATATGTCCCACGTGTCGAAGCACGGCTTAGAGGCATAACCACATGGTGGTTTTGTCGCAAGAAGGGTCATCTTCACACAATCCCATGTAATGAACAAGAATGGGATAAAGAGTTGGCTTACAATCGCCACTTCACACAATGAACATATAATTCATACATCATTCAGAGTACACACATAATCCGACTACGGATGAAGCCAAAAGAAAAGAAGATAACCCAACTGCTAGATCCCCGATCGTCCCAAGTGGGCTCCACTACTGATCAACATGAAACGAAACATAGCAACGACCAAGATCTTCATAAAGCTCCCAACTGAGCTTGTTTGCAACACCTGCACTGGTATCATCGGCACCTGCAACTGTTGTGATAGTATTTGGTGAGTCATGAGGACTCAGCAATCTCAAAACCCGCGAGATCAAGACTATTTAAGCTTATGGGTAGGAAGTGGTAATGAGGTGGAGCTGCAGCAAGCACTAAGCAAATATGGTGGCTAACGTACACAAATAAGAGCAAGAAGAGAAACAACGCAACAGTCGTGAAGCTAGAAGTGACCAAGAAGTGATCCTGAAACTACTTACGTTCAAACATAACCCAAAAACCGTGTTCACTTCCCGGACTCCGCTGAAAAGAGACCATCACGGCTACACACGCGGTTGATGCATTTTAATTCGAATCTGGTGTCAAGTTCTCTACAACTGGATATTAACAAATTCCCATCTGCCACATAACCACGGGCACGGCTCTCAAAAGTTTATACCCTGCAGGGGTGTCCCAACTTAGCCCATCACAAGCTCTCACGGTCAACGAAGGATATTCCTTCTCCCAGGAAGACCCGATCAGTCTCGGAATCCCGGTTTACAAGACATTTCAACAATGGTAAAACAAGACTAGCAAAGCCGCCCGATGTGCCGACAAATCCCGATAGGAGCTGCACATATCTCGTTCTCAGGGCACATCGGATTGTCCAAACTTCCGGTAGGCCAGCCCAGAGTTGCCCCTGGTGACCACCGGCGGCTGACAGGTTGGACCAACACTCACGACGAGCATTGGTCCGGGGGGGTAAAATAAAGATGACCCTTGAGTCTGCAGAACCCAAGGGAAAAGGCTTAGATGGCAAATGGTAAAACCAAGGTTGGGCCTTGCTGGAGGAGTTTTATTCAAAGCAAACTGTCAAGGGGGTCTCATAAATCACCCAACTGCGTAAGGAACGCAAAATCAAGGAACATAACACCGGTATGACGGAAACTAGGGCGGCAAGAGTGGAACAAAACACCAGGCATAAGGTCGAGCCTTCCACCCTTTACCAAGTATATAAATGCATTAATTAAATAAGAGATATTGTGAATATCCCAACATAATCCTGTCCATCATGGAGCAATCTTCAACTTCACCTGCAACTAACAACGCTATAAGAGGGGCTGAGCAAAGCGGTAATATAGCCAAAGAACGGTTTGCTAGGAAGGGTGAAAAGGTTAGAGGCTGACATCGCAACTTGGGAGGCATGGTAAACAAGTGATAGGTAGCGCAACATAGCGATAGAACGAAGCAACTAGCAAGCAAAGATAGAAGTGATATCGAGGGTAATGGTCATCTTGCCTGAAATCCAGCAAGGAAGAAGAACGAGTCCATGAAGTAGACGAACCAACATAGTCGAACGAATCCTCACGAACGCAATGTTACCGGAACTTTTAAGCGTTCGTTTTCGGAGTGGTACGAGTTCGTAGTGGAAGTAGTCGTTCACGAGTCATCGTGGGAAGTAGTGGCACACGTGGGTCGTAGTGGAAGTAGTTGTACACGTTTCGTAGATGAACTTGGCATAACCGTGCGGTAGTCGTACTTGGCGACGGTAGTGGTACATGTTGTCTTGTCAAATCCGAGCGACGGTAGTCGTACACGACATGTTGTGGAAGTAGTGGTACACAGGTCGTAGACATTCGGGTCTTCGCTAGAGGTACTTGACGCGTCACCGGTTGTAGTCGTACATGAGGGTCTTGATGAATCCGAAGGGGACTTGGCGATCCAAAATTGCTCCTGTTCGGGTAGGCACTGCGACAACAGCTCAAGGATGAGGCCACGTATGGGGCGCGCTCAGGTCGATGGCGACGACGATAGAAGGTCACAGACGCGAAGAAGAGGCGCGGCTGGACTGCAGTAGCAGCAGCAGGGCGGTGAAGGACGAACTGGTCGGCGTCGTCCTTGGTGCGCAGCAGGGGAGGCGGCTCCTGCTCGGAGAGGTACGGCGAGAGAAACTGCATGGAGGCACGAAGGAAGGCGAAGGAGCTTGGGCGCGGGACGGTGTCCTGGTGGCATTGGCGCTACTGCAGGCGTGGAGGACGACGACAGCAGGCGCAAAGCAGGGGAGCAGCAGAGGGACTGGGCGCGAAGATGACCGGATCCAAGGCGGGGGAGGTGCGGGGCTCAACTGCTGGGCTGCTCGACGGCGGAGGGAGCCCCGGTGGCCTGGCAGGCCGACGGGGTTGCTCGTTCCCGAGCTGCTGCTCGAAGCAGAGGAAGCAGACGGAGGAGGCGAGATGCAGGGCGGCTTCGGGCGATGCAGCGGGGCAACATGGATGGACGGCACCGACGCAGAAGAGGAAGGAGGGCGGCGCGCGTGGGAGATCGAGAGGGAGAGAAGGCATCGAGTGGAAGGAGATGGGGATCGAGCGTGAGGAGAGGGAGAGGGGGCCGGGCACTGGCGGCGCTGGAGGGAAGGAGATGGGGATCGGGAGGGGATTCGATCGGGCTAGGGTTTAGGTTAAGTGGGGCGGCTGGGCCTTAGAGGTTGGCCCGGTAGAGAAAGAAGTGGCCAAAGGCCTGGCTGGGCAGCTAGGCTGGGCTCTCTCTCTCACACTAATTTTCTTTAACAGAAAAGCATTAGAGAGAAGGTAAAGGAAGATGGGCTAGGGAAAAGAAGTTGAGTAGGAGGACAATTTTCCTGGACTCAAAAAAATGTGCTCGGTCCAAGAAAAATGGAGTGGGCAAAATTGCAAGGTTTACATTTGAATTTAATTCAAATGGTTTGAACAAGGAGTAGGAATCTAAAGTTTCCGAAAATGTTGAACAATTAGGAAGAGCCTCGATAAAACAATAAAAGAATAAGAGGACAAGTCGGAGACCAAGAATTGAGATAACAAAGGCATTGAGATTTATTTGCAAGTGTGTCAAAGGTAATTCCACATCCATGGAATACTTTATAATAGCTCCCTAATATTGGGAGGATATGTTATAAAGAGAAGTCACCCTTCCCTCGATTTAAATAGATGAACCATCTATGCAATTTATTTAGGTGAGTTTTAAAAAGGGTTGCATGATGACATGATGCAATGCACATGACGCAAGGATGAATGCAACGAACAAAACAAATCACACGATGAATCTCGGAATACAAGGAAGGCATCTAGAGCGTCGGTCTCGGGGTGTTACAACACTCCACCACTACAAGAGGATCTCGTCCCGAGATCTAGGATGGCACCAGAGAGAAATGGAAGAGGAGGAGAAGAGGTAAAACTAAGTTGCTTCTTTGACGAACGAGTGAAGCAACAAACCTTGAGAGGTTGAGCAATTTAAAAGAAAGAGTACAATAGAGATGAACGAGATTGCAAACAATCCATTAGAAAAGAGGAACAAGGAACATTACGAGGACTTGAAGGTTGCAAAGACATGAATCAAGAGTTTAATGGACAAGATAGAATTCGAAACCACTCCGGTTAAAATAAGATGAGAGAGGAAGAATTTGGGCAGCACTCCGGTTGAAAAGAGATGCACGACTTGATAAGATGAAAAGAACTTGAAGAGGTGACACAACACTTCGGTTAAATGGATAAGCACGAAAAGAACACGATCCTCAATACGAGAAGAGGAGTGAAGAGAGCAACATCACAATGCCTCCGGAAGAAAGAATTGAAGATAGATCATTGGAATAAAAGAATGGAGAAGAAATGCCAACTTCTGCCACAAATGAACTTGGAAAGCACCCTTCCAAGAAGGTTATAACGGAGTTGTTGGAAAACCGACAATGAAATGAATAAGCTTGTAGTGGGCTTATGGAAAACTTCTCAAAATTGAGGCGAAATTGTGCTACTATTGGAAAAAAATGATAACACCAACGAGATGAAAAACTTCTTCCACCAAGATGATAGAGAGATAACTTGGACCATTGATAATCACCACAATAGCAACATTCCTTAGGGAAGGCTTCAAGTGAAATATGACGCAAGATAACTCCAACGAAGAGATTAATGGATTTAAAATACCTCATTCTTGACAACATATGAATCATGAAACATGAAGGAAATTGTCAAGAGTGACATAACACCACCTCAAAAGATAAGGTAGAAAGAATTGCACTTTGGAATGCAAGATGAAGAATACTCGAGCTCCTCGAAACAAAACATGTGTTGAGCACCATGTTTATTTTTAGAGTATAGCTTGGCTGATCTTAACTTCAAGAGATATCTTGAAGAACAATTGAAGAATGAAAAGAATCCTTGACGAACCACCATGTAGAGCCTCCATGAAGAACTCCGGTAATAAAAGGATGATAAAAGGAAAGAGAAGTTGAAAACACAAGGTGAAGCCTTGCGATGATTTAGATGGAGCGTTGCGACGATATAACCGAGAAAACTTGGAACTCCGGAAAAAAAAGATGAAGCATCTCGAACCGAGAAATGTGACATGATGAACAACTCTGGAAAGAAGAAACTAGATCACTTGGATGAAACAATAATAAGAATTATGTTATGCGTATCCTTCACCACTTTAAATTGATGACAAGCAACGGATTTGGCATACTACTTATTCTCGTAGAAAGGATTAAGAGAGATATAGCGTAAACTTGAGAAGGTATTGATGGAACCACCGGTGGAATTTGGAAACAACGAATATTTGATATGATAACGAAGGAAGTGAAATCTTGAACGAACCACCGTAAGAATTGAAAATGTAAGTAGCAAAGGCACAATTCACCGGGAAGAATTAGAAAACGAATGAAGATACTTGAGGGGATTTAGATACACGAGAACGAAGGGATCATGAATTTATTAGAGAATATTTGAACGATGCACCGGTAAGATTTGGAGAACGATAGCTGAAAACTGAGAATGAATAAACCCGAAATGATGGCCTTCATAGGAATAAAATGGAAAGAACTCACGAAATGCTCCGGGTGGTAAGAAAAGAATTCTCACAATCAAAAATAATTATGAGAGGATGGCAGCAAGCTTGAACTACGCATCTCTGAGAGAACGGATAAGATTTGGAGGAAAAACTCTTCTTCGGTTTTCAAAATCCGAGAATGACGACGAGAAACACCACCATGAATTGTTGAGATGCTCTGGGAGAATGAAAAAAACAAGGAGGTTGAGCCAACAATGAAAAATAATTTGAAATCGATCTTGGAAAACATCTGACTGATGAAATTCATTCTTACGTCAAACTTCGAAAAGAATTTGGGAATGGCTCCGGGAAAATTAGAAGAGTCAGGTAAGATCCTAGGAAAAGACTTGTGGGTTAGGGCCCACTCGAAAGAAACATCGTTGAAGGATTGCTCGAAATAGAGATTGCACCGGTAGAATTAAATAGCTTGAATGAGATAATAATCTCCAAATGGCTTCAACAGATTAAGAATGGAAAACACGAATCTTCTGAGATATCTTCAGCACTCCAGGACAAATGAATAGCGAGAAGTGAAAGATTAAGTGGTGCATCGGCATGAGAAAGCATTTGACACGAGGAAAGGAATATGAGCAACACTGAAAGCTTGAATTGAATCCACCGGAGAAGAAAAAAGAATGAAGAATGATAAACTTGAAACTCCTGACCATCTTCCTGAGAATCACCGGATAAGAACATTGAAAGAAAAGAATGAAGAGACTTCACATCCATAAGATGGATACTTGATTGAGAAATTTGAGTCCTTGAAGAAAAGGGTGGGAGGGCGGGAAAAAAACAAAGGCAACTTGGGACGGGTGGAAGAAACACCGTTCAGAAGACTTAGAAATGATCTTGTGGATGTTGAAATGATCGGATCCACTTGAAGAGAAGCACGCCGGTTGGAAAGGAATTAACATGACGACCTCGATGATCAAGAAGGATTAGTATTCACATAGCAATATGAGAACACCATTTAGAGAAGGTACGGATTCAGCATTTGACTTCGAAGCAAATCGATTACCACAACTCAAAACAAAACAAAGGATTTGGCTTGCAGAATAAGCCTGAAACAAACATATGATAGAGATTTCATCTGAAGTTTTCGTGGTGGGGCCCACGCGGGCTCGATCGTACAACACCATCATGTACAAGGCAGTGCACATGACATACGAAGTGTCCCCGAACCAGCATAGCCAAGGGATCTTTAAGACACAACGAGACCACTGTAAAAACGACCGTGGATAGACGAACCACTAGACATCGAACCCCAATCTCATATCATGCATCTGTCGGAAAGAAAAACTAGAGCTACTTGAATTCCCACCTATAAAACTCCCGAAACTTTCTAGTTATGCAATCTGGTGTTGGGGATACAGGGGAAGCAATATATATATCACCCAAAACTAACAATCCCTACATCCAAGCTGTATCCATCCGTCAACACATAACCAAGAAACCTTCGGAAATTGTGTACCTCAACCTTCGAAAAGCATCCGTTATACGAGCTATGGCAATACTCCCGAACTCCCCAGTACTGGGTGGCGTTGAGGTTATCTCACCAACAACTGCATAAAAGAGATTTTTGATGTCGGGAAAACTCAGGTATTCCAGAACTGAAACGATGAAATTATGACGACAACACCTCGGAGCTCAACTCCCCGGGACACTGCCACAACCCCTAAATGACAGCAGGCACCAAGAACAATGTTCTCGTCATAAGAATATCGGAACGATCCCAAGATACCCGCATGATCCTAAATTTTTTTAGTGAAATTTAACGAGAGGAAAGTCAAAAAATCTACGTCAGGAGACCTCACCAGCGACGAAGGGGCTGAGGAGTAAAAAGAATCCTACTCTCCGATATATATAATCCTAAGACTCAAAACATTTTGCTCTAGACTCAACAACGCCAGCGATTCGATCAAGCAGGGGGCTCCTAAGTCGGGGATGGCTCTGATTACTAACTTGTAACACCCACGATGCGGCTATATCTCCCACGTGTCGAAGCACGGCTTAGAGGCATAACCGCATGGTGGTTTTGTCTCAAGAAGGGTCATCTTCACACAATCCCATGTAATGAACAAGAATGGGATAAAGAGTTGGCTTACAATCGCCACTTCACACAATGAACATATAATTCATACATCATTCAGAGTACACACATAGTCCGACTACGGACAAAGCCAAAAGAAAAGAAGATAACCCAACTGCTAGATCCCCGATCGTCCAAACTGGGCTCCACTACTGATCAACATGAAACGAAACATAGAAACGACCAAGATCTTCATAGAGCTCCCAAATGAGCTCATTTGCAACACCTGCACTGGTATCATCGGCACCTGCAACTGTTGTGATAGTATCTGGTGAGTCACGAGGACTCAGCAATCTCAAAACCCGCGAGATCAAGACTATTTAAGCTTATGGGTAGGAAGTGGTAATGAGGTGTAGTTGCAGCAAGCACTAAGCAAATATGGTGGCTAACATACGCAAATAAGAGCGAGAAGAGAAGCAACACAACGGTCGTGAAGCTAGACGTGATCAAGAAGTGATCCTGAAACTACTTACGTTCAAACATAACCCAAAAACCGTGTTCACTTCCCGGACTCCGCCGAAAAGAGACCATCACGGCTACACACGCGGTTGATGCATTTTAATTTGAATCTGGTGTCAAGTTCTCTACAACCGGATATTAACAAATTCCCATCTGCCACATAACCGCGGGCACGGCTCTCGAAAGTTTATACCCTGCAGGGGTGTCCCAACTTAGCCCATCACAAGCTCTCATGGTCAACAAAGGATATTTCTTCTCCCAGGAAGACCCGATCAGTCTCGGAATCCCGATTTACAAGACATTTCGACAATGGTAAAACAAGACCAGCAAAGCCGCCCGATGTGCCGACAAATCCCGATAGGAGCTGCACATATCTCGTTCTCAAGGCACACCGGATTGTCCAAACTTCCGGTAAGCCTGCCCAGAGTTGCCCTTGGTGACCATCGGCGGCTGACAGGTTGTACCAACACTCACGACGAGCATTGGTCCGAGGGGTAAAATAAAGATGACCCTTGAGTCTGCAGAACCCAAGGGAAAAAGGCTTAGATGGAAAATGGTAAAACCAAGGTTGGGCCTTGCTGGAGGAGTTTTATTCAAAGCGAACTGTCAAGGGGGTCCCATAAATCACCCAACTGCGTAAGGAACGCAAAATCAAGGAACATAACACCGGTATGACGGAAACTAGGGCGGCAAGAGTGGAACAAAACACCAGGCATAAGGCCGAGCCTTCCACCCTTTACCAACTATATAGATGCATTAATTAAATAAGAGATATTGTGAATATCCCAACATAATCCTGTCCATCATGGAGCAATCTTCAACTTCACATGCAACTAACAACGCTATAAGAGGGGCTGAGCAAAGCGGTAATATAGCCAAACAACGATTTGCTAGGAAGGGTGAAAAGGTTAGAGGCTGACATGGAAACTTGGGAGGCATGGTAAACAAGTGATAGGTAGCGCAACATAGCGATAGAACGAAGCAACTAGCAAGCAAAGATAGAAGTGATATTGAGGGTAATGGTCATCTTGCCTGAAATCCAGCAAGGAAGAAGAACAAGTCCATGAAGTAGATGAACCAATGTAGTCGAACGAATCCTCACGAACGCAATGTTACCGGAACTTTGAAGCGTGCATTTTCGGAGTGGTACGAGTTCGTAGTGGAAGTAGTCGTTCACAAGTCGTCGTGGGAAGTAGTGGCACACGTGGGTCATAGTGGAAGTAGTTGTACATGTTTCGTAGATGAACTTGGCGTAACCGTGCGGTAGTCGTACTTGGCGACGGTAGTGGTACATGTTGTCTTGCCGAATCCGAGCGACGGTAGTCGTACACGACATGTTGTGGAAGTAGTGGTACATAGGTCGTAGACATTCGGGTCTTCGCTAGAGGTACTTGACGCATCACCGGTTGTAGTCGTACATGAGGGTCTTGATGAATCCGAAGGGGACTTGGCGATCCAAAATTTCTCCTATCTGGGTAGGCACCACGACAACAGCTCAAGGCTGAGGCCACGTATGGGGCGCGCTCGGGTTGATGGGGACGACGACAGAAGGTCACAGACGCGAAGAAGAGGCGCGTCTGGACTGCAGCGGCAGTAGGGTGGCGAAGGACGAAGTGGTCGACGTCGGCCTTGGTGCGCAGCAGGGGAGGGGGCTCCTGCTCGGAGAGGTACGGCGAGAGAAACCGCATGGAGGCGCGAAGGAAGGCGGAGGAGCTTGGGCGCGGGACGGCGTCCTGGTGGCATTGGCGCTCCTGCGGGCGTGGAGGACGACGACAACAGGCGCAAAGCAGGGGAGCAGCAGAGGGACTAGGCGCGGGGATGACCGGATCCAAGGCGGGGGAGGCGCGGGGCTCAACTGCTGGGCCGCTCGATGGCGGAGGGAGCCCCGGTGGCCTGGCAGGCCGGCGGGGTTGCTCGTTCCCGAGCTGCTGCTCGAAGCAGGGGAAGCAGACGGAGGAGGCGAGATGCAGGGCGGCTTTGGGCGATGCAGCGGGGCAACGGGGATGGAAGGTGCCGACGCAGAAGAGGAAGGAGGGTGGCACGCGTGGGAGATCGAGAGGGAGAGAAGGCATCGAGTGGAGGGAGATAGGGATCGAGCGCCAGGAGAGGGAGAGGCGGCCGGGCACTGGCGGCGCTGGAGGGAAGGAGATGGGGATCGGGAGGGGGTTCGATTGGGCTAGGGTTTAGGTTAAGTGGGGCGGCTGGGCCTTAGAGGCTGGCCCGGTAGAGAAAGAATTGGCCAGAGGCCTGGCTGGGCAGCTGGGCTGGGCTCTCTCTCTCTCTCTCACTAATTTTCTTTAACAGAAAAGCATTAGAGAGAAGGAAAAGGAAGATGGGCTTGGGAAAAGAAGTTGAGCAGGAGGACAATTTTCCTGGACTCATAAAAATGTGCTCGTTCCAAGAAAAATGGAGTGGGCAAGATTGCAAGGTTTACATTTAAATTTAATTCAAATGGTTTGAACAAGGAGTAGGAATCCGAAGTTTCCAAAAATGTTGAACAATTAGGAAGAGCCTCGATAAAACGATAAAAGAATAAGAGGACAAGTCGGAGACCAAGAATTGAGATAACAAAGGCATTGAGATTTATTTGCAAGTGTGTCAAAGGTAATTCCACATCCATGGAATACTTTATAATAGCTCCCTAATATTGGGAGGATATGTTATAAAGAGAAGTCACCCTTCCCTCGATTTAAATAGATGAACCATCTATGCAATTTATTTAGGTGAGTTTTAAAAAGGGTTGCATGATGACATGACGCAATGCACATGATGCAAGGATGAATGCAAGGAACAAAACAAATCACACGACGAATCTCGGAATACAAGGAAGACATCTAGAGCGTCGGTCACGGGGTGTTACAATTGAACCATTTGATGTTTGGGGATTTGATTACATGGGACCTTTTCCTTCCTCTAATGGGTATAAACATATTTTGGTTGCTGCTCATTATGTTACTAAGTGGGTAGAAGCTATTCCAACCAGTAGTGCTAATCACAAAACCTGTATTAAAATGCTTAAGGAAGTTATTTTCCCAAGGTTTGGAGTCCCTAGATATTTAATGACTGATGGTGGTTCACACTTTATTCATGGTGCTTTTCATAAAATGCTTGCTAAGTATGATGTTAACCATAGAATTGCATCACCCTATCATCCTCAGCCTAGTGGTCAAGTTGAACTTAGCAATAGAGAAATAAAATTAATTTTGCAAAATACTGTCAATAGGTCCAGGAAGAATTGGTCTAAGAAATTAGATGATGCACTTTGGGCTTATAGAACAGCATATAAAAATCCTATGGGTATGTCTCCTTATAAAATGGTTTATGGAAAAGCTTGTCATTTACCTCTTGAGTTAGAACACAAAGCATATTGGGCAATTAAAGAACTCTGCTATGATTTCAAACTTGCCGGTGAAAAGAGGTTACTTGATATTAGCTCTTCAGATGAATGGAGAACCCAAGCTTATGAAAATGCCAAGTTATTTAAAGAAAAATTTAAAAGATTGCATGATCAAAAAATCCAAAAGCATGGGTTTAAAGTTGGAGAATATGTTCTTTTGTACAACTCTCGTTTCAGGTTCTTTGCAGGAAAACTCCTCTCCAAATGGGAAGGACCCTATGTTATCGAGGAGGTTTACCAGTCTAGAGCTATCAAAATAAATAATGTTGAAGGTACTAACCCGAAGGTTGTTAATGGGCAACGAATAAAACATTATGTCTCATGTACGCCCATTAATGTTGAAAGTAATATTATCCAAACTTCGACACCAGAAGAACACATAAAAGAGTCCTTCCGGAACACCCCAGAAACATGAAAATAAGGAGGTACATGATACGGTGTGTAAACGGACTCCGAAAAATCCGCAAAAATATTTTTTGTCAGTTTTGGAATATTTGAAAAATTAGGAAAATAAGAAACTTTTGGGAAGCGTACCCTGGTGGGCACAAGACACCAGGGCGCGCCTGGCCAAGCGCGCCAGGTGGGTTGTGCCCACCAAGGGTACCTTCTGGACTCCGTTTTTCTTCCGTTTGCTTGTTTCCCAAGATAAAAATCTTTATATACCCCCCGAACCTATTGACCACTGTATCTTGGAGAAATATTCTCTTCTTTTCCTTGTTGTTTTTTGTCAGATCCCATCTACCATGGCCGCTTCAAGCTCCTCCAAGGACAGGTTCTTTAGAACGTCATCAACCCATATTTGCGGGAGAAGGATTAGCACCCTCAGGCCATCCAGATGCATGAGGGGGTGCTGCCCAAGGGACCAGGGACCGTGGAGGCTAGGCTTGAAGCTATGGAGCAGGAAGTCTTCCAGTGCAAGGGGATGGTCGAGCATGGACTCAATGCCAATCACCTCATGATTACGGACCTTACCCGTGATCTCAAGGTGGATGTCAAGTCCATGAAAGACATCGTCTTCACCCTCAACGAGCAAATCAACTTCCTCCAAAGCCCAATCTACGATCTCCAAAACCAAGTCTTTGAATATGAGGCGAGGTTTAAAGTTATGAGTTTGGCTGCCAGTTGCAGGACACGCGAGACTCACTCCTCCTCTTATGATGGTGGACCTCTGCCATGGAAACCCGAGGACAAGATCTCTACATCACCACCACCTTCTTCTTCATCACCAAGAGAAAATCGAGTATCAGGTATGGGCACTCCCGTTGGCTTCCACCAAGCTTGGGGGAGCTGCCCCGGTATCGTATCATCCCCACTATCTTTTGCCTTTACTTATTTTAGTTTGATCCAAAGTTATCTTTTGCTCTAGATGAATAAAAGTTTAGTTTGATGCTTTCTTTTCGATAGTTTTCTTAGTGATCTATCTTTGTAATCATGTGCGAGATATATAATAAAGTTTAGTTTGAGTCTTTGCTTTCTTTACTTTCATGTTGCAATAAAAAGAAAGGAAATAAATCAAGAAGAGCATATGCTAATCTTATGGTAGGTGATGACACCACATAATGAAAAGTATAAGTAGAAAATTTTATTAGAGATTGACAAACATAGCATTGGTCAATGATGCAACTCATGAAAGAATTAATAAGGGAAGAGAAGATTCACATATAAATACACTATCCTAGAAATCTTTTGTGATTGTGAGCCCCCATACTGATGATAGCTACTGTTGTGACGCCCCCGATTCAATCGTACACTAATCATGCACGCAAATGTGTACGATCAAGATCAGGGACTCACGGGAAGATATCACAACACAACTCTAAAAGTAAAATATGTCATACAAGCATCATATTACAAGCCAGGGGCCTCGAGGGCTCGAATACAAGTGCTCGAACATAAACGAGTCAGCGGAAGCAACAATATCCGAGTACAGACATAGGTAAACAAGTTGCCATAAGATGGCTAGCACAAACTGGGATACAGATCGAAAGAGGTGCAAGCCTCCTGCCTGGGATCCTCCTAAACTACTCCTGGTCGTCGTCAGCGGCCTGCACATAGTAGAAGGCATCTCCAGTGTAGTAGGGGTCGTCGTCGACGGTGGCGTCTGGATCCTGGGCTCCAACATCTAGTTGCGGCATCCGAGAAGAAAAGAAAAGAGGGGGGAAAGAGGGAGCAAAGCAACCGTGAGTACTCATCCAAAGTACTCGCAAGCAAGGATCTACACTACATATGCATGGGTATATGTGTAAATAGGCAATATCGATGGACTAGACTGCAGAATACCAGAATAAGAGGGGGATAGCTAGTCCTATCGAAGACTACGCTTCTGGCAGCCTCCGTCTTGCAGCATGTAGAAGAGAGTAGATTGAAGTTCTCCAAGTAGCATCACATAGCATAATCCTACCCGGCGATCCTCCCCTCGTCGCCCTATGGGAAAGCGATCACCGGGTTGTCTCTAGAACTTGTCTGGGTGTGTTTTATTAAGTATCCGGTTCTAGTTGTCATAAGGTCAACATACAACTCCGGGTCGTCCTTTTACCGAGGGACACGGCTATTCGAATAGATCAACTTCCCTGCAGGGGTGCACCACATAACCCAACACGCTCGATCCCATTTGGCCGGACACACTTTCCTGGGTCATGCCCGGCCTCGGAAGATCAACACGTCGCAACCCCACCTAGGCACAACAGAGAGGTCAGCACGCCGGTCTAAATCCTATGCACGCAGGGGTCTGGGCCCATCGCCCATTGCACACATGCACGTTGCGTACGCGGCCGGAAGCAGACCTAGCACCCTTAATACAAGAGCAGGCTTACGGTCCAATCCGGCGCGCGTCGCTCAGTCGCTGACGTCACGAAGGCTTCGGCTGATACCACGACGCCGAGTGCCCATAACTGTTCCCGCATGGTTGGTTAGTGCATATAGGCCAGTGGCCAGACTTAGATCAAATACCAAGATCTCGTTAAGCATGTTATTATGAAGTAACCGTGAATGCCGTCCAGGACCAGACCCACCTCTCGCCTAGGTGGTCTCAACCTGCCCTGTCGCTCCGCCACAAAGCAACAGTCGGGGGCCGTGGAGAACCCAGGCCCACCTCTACCGGGATGGAGCCACCTGTCCTTCCAGCCCCCACATCGAAATCACTTGCGGGTACTCAACGAGCCAACCCGACTTTAGTCACCAGCTGAATAGTATGTATGTATAGTATATACCTGTGATCACCTCCAGAGTGATCATGGCCCGATGGTATAGCATGGCAGACTGACAAGAATGTAGGGCCACTAATGGCAAACTAGCATCCTATACTAAGTATTTAGGATTGCAGGTAAGGTATCGACAGATGTGGCAACAATGACAGGCTATGCAACAAAATAGGATTAATCGAAACAGTAACATGCTACACTACTCTAATGCAAGAAGTAGAGGGTAGAATAGGCGATATCTAGTGATCAAAGGGGGGCTTGCCTGGTTTCTCTAGCAAGAAGGAGGGTCGTCGTCGATGCAGCTGATCACAGGGGTATCGGCATCGGTCTCGAGGTCTACCGGAAAGAAGTAACGGAGGGGGAACACAATAAATAACAGATCAATCAAATCATCACAAAGCATAACATGGCAATACGCGGTGCTAGGGTGACCTAACGCGGTGCTAGGCGATACCGGCGAAGGGGAAACATCCGGGAATATTTTCCCGGTGTTAGGCATTTTCGGACAGACGAACCGAAGGTGGATTGTTACATGTTCACTATGCTAGGGACGTGTGGCGAACGAACGGACTGCGTATTCGGATTCGTCTCGTTGTTCTAAGCAACTTTCATATATAAATCATTTTCATCTGACTCACGGTTATTTTAATTTCTAAAGTTTTGCTAGTATTTGGAATTCTTTTAATGCGAAAATAAAACAGAAATTAGTTTTGTCACCTAGTGCTATCCTATCCATAGTGTATGGTAGTAGGGCAAGTGGGTTGGGTTGACCTAGTCAACAAATGACTAGTCAACCGATGAATAGTGCATGTGAGGCCCAATTGTCATTGCCACATGTGTAAAAAAATCATCTAACTAATTTAATCAAGGGGGGTCCCATTTGCCATAGACTACAATCTAACTTAACACTAAGTACTGCTAACGATCTTTTAATTAGGCGCTACTTAACTGGGTTGGCCGCATGTACAGAGAGCCAACCGGCCTCACACACGGCCGTGCATATAGCACAGGCCAGCCATGGCCATGGTACGGGAGCGCACAGGAGCAACCGAAGATGCGCGTGGGCTGGGCGGCTACGGCATGAGCAACAGCAGCGGGGTAGGAGCAGGAAGAAGCAGTAGTAAAGCAGCAGCTAGACAGCACGCAGGCAACAGCAAGGAGGCAGCAGCGTATCGCAACAGCAGCGGAGTAGCAGGTGAGCGCGGCGCGTGCGGGCAGCGGGGGCGCGGGCGAGCGATGCGTGGGCATACGCCGACGCAAGGAGTGGCAGCAGCAGCAGGCAACCTGCAACAGAGCAGCTACAACAGCAAGCAGCAGGATACGCGTACACTGAACCAGCAGCGCGAGGCTGCTCGAACGAGCTCCGGCCGTGGCGGCCACGAGCTTGGGGACGACGGCTACGGCAACGAAATCGAGATGGGGAGGGGGGGCTTTGGAAGAGGACCTCACAACGGTTCCAACGGAAGCGACGGGAGGACGGAGGTGGACCGGAGACGATGCAATCGACGACGGCGGCTGACGATGTACGCAACGGAGATGCGCTCGATGGCGAGCGCACGGGGCGGCTCTGCTCGATTTGAAGCTCTGAATGGATGAAGTAGGCGATGGCGATCCTCCTGGACTCATGGGTGCGATGAACGGTGGCCAGTGGCCGCGTGCACGGCGACGGCACGGAGATGGCTACGCTCGGACGAGCTAGATCCAGAGAGAGGGGCGAGGAGGGGAAAAACTGGGGGCTAGGTTTTGCAGGGGCGTCGACGGGGTCAAGTAGGGCACCGGGGAGGAGCTGGATGTTCGGCACGTGGAGATCCCCTGCCATGCACGTGCGAGGGGAAGCTACCCAGCCTCTTGTGAACAGGAGGTGGAAGACGAGAGGGGGAGTTGGGCTGGTTTGTGTTAGGTGGGCCAACTGGAGTAGATTAGGTCTGTTTTTTTGTTTTGTTTTACTTTTTTTTCATTTATTTTCTCTTTACTGTTTTACTTTATTTTCTATTTATTTTAGTTCTATAAAATATATAATTAGTACCTAATTTAGTGTGGTGAACTAAACGTCTACCATAAAATGTTTGGTGCTATAATAAAATACTTTGCATATTTTTATTATTTATAAGACATTTATTTATTTATTTTTGCTGTTGTTTTAATTATTTAAAGATATTTAAATACTTTATAAAAATGTCGATTCTTCACCAATATTTATTATGGATTATTTGGCACATCCCGAGCATTTTAGTTTTAATATTTGAAAACCTTTATTGTTTGACTTGATTTTGAATTCGAATTTGAATCGGTTCCGACCAACGTGACTTTAACAACAGTAACCGTGATGATGTGGCATCATTAGCAGGGAATTACTGTAGCTTGATTATCCGGGCGTCACAACTGTACTGCTAGCTAGCTTTTCAATTTTTGCATTGACTAACCCCCTAGACAGCCCCTAATCGGCGGTTAAACAACAGTTAACAGGACTAAAAAAATATGGGAAGGTAGTATACATGACAAACTTCATTTTATCCCACTGGACCAAATCTTTCGATGCATGGATTAAATCCTACGAAAATCGCAAAGTTCAATGTTCTGTTAACAGAAAAACCGAAAAACAGCTTTATTTTCATAGCTACTTTAGAGTTGTTGTTGATCAAACAAATGAACTGTAATATGGATGAAAGTGTTACTAACATGTATATCACAGAAAAATGCTCAAAATTGACATAAGGCATTAAATCATAGGTTGTACAGAACAATAGCTATAGCCTCCAGAAAACAGCTAAGTGATGTTTAAAAAAACTGATGAATTCTCGGACTGTGTGAAATTTCAGGGATTTTTTCCGGGTATTGTTAAATCTTTGAAAAACCTTAGAAAATAAACCGTAACTCCGATGAAAAAGTTTTATACATGAAAGTTGCTCAGAACAATGAGACGAATCCGAATGCGTGGTCCGTTCATCCGCCACACGTCCCTAGCATAGCAAACATGCAACTTTCCCCCTCCGGTTCGTTTGTCCGAAAATGCCAAACTTCGGGAAAACATTCCCGGATGTTTTACCCCTTCGCCAATATCGCCTAGCACCGCGTTAGAATACCTCTAGCACCTCTTTTGTCATGTTATGCACATGTTTGCGTGTATTTACTGTTTCTTCCCCCTCTTCTCTCCGGTAGACCCCGAGACCGTTGTTGATGCCACTGCGATCGACTACGTCACCGACGACCCTCTTCCCTTTCAGCGGAGCTTCCAGGCAAGCCCTCCCTTTGAACATCCCGATATTGCCCATTCCATTCTCTCATGCTTGCACTAGATTTTGCTACTGTAATTGATTGCTCCTATTTTGATGCATAGCCTGCTTTTGTACCTGGTGTTGTACCTTACCTGCTTATCGTAAACTGCTTAGCATAGGTTGGTTAGTGATCCATCAATGACCCCCACCTTGTCCTTGTTGCCCCTGCTTCATCATGATGACTCGATCAACGTGATCGACGACCAGAGCCCGACACCTCACATCACATAACGCCATTTTCGTTGCTTGACTCTGCAGAGTTACCATCGAGTGTCGAGGGTGGTACCTCATACATCACTCCTAATGAGATCTCCGGAGTGTAGCTATTCGGTCGTGGTTATCGAGGGTGATTCCTCCTTAACCACTTCTGATATGAATCTTTCGTGCAACCCCTCAAGTGTGAACCTCGAGGATGGTTCCTCTTACGTTCATCTTGATGATTACATCGAGTGGAATCCACCGAGGGTGATTCCTCGGGTTTTCCCTTTGATGTTTGGACACACGGTTACCCGGACTTTACTTCAGACCATTGTGGAAGTCGGGTCGGCCCTGAGGGGTACCCACGAGTTGATGTGAAAGTTGGGTGGGCCCGTAGAGCACCTGCGAGTTTTCTACGAGGCACAGCCGGGCATTCTGGGCCCTTGCCGTAAGTCCACGAGACGGGGCGACAGGGTCGCATTATCATGGGTCTCTACTCATCTCCGCCAGACCCCAATGCACTAACAGGTTTGGGTATTTTTTCTGAGTTGGCCTCTGGCCTTTAGCACTAACCACCATGCGAGAATAGTTATGGGCCTCGACGTCGCAGTATCAGCCGAAGCTTTTTTAGACGTCTAGTTCAGCAGTGCGGCACGGTCGGATCGTGCTGGCCATCCGAAGCCTGTTAACCCGTTGCTCTGTTTTCAGCCCTTCTTATATTCTGGCCCATCAACGACCCATTATGCCTGTGACAGAATTAAGCCTTTGCTGTCCTCCGGCCTGTTAACGGCCCGTTACCGTGATGAGCCGATACCAATTGCGCCCGTTTACGGTCCATGTAGACCCATTTATCCGATGGCCCGAGGCCCACCGATTCTACGGCCCTGTTGGAGGCCCATTTATCGACGGCCCGTAGGAGATCCATGGATCCTACGACCCGTATATGGCCCATGGTTGTTGCGCCCAGTAGCAAACCAGGGAAAAAGAAGACTAGGAAATAAATAAGGCCGAAACTAATGCTAGGCTATTAAGGCGATTGCACAGATTACATCCACTCGGCATCAAAGATCGCCACCAGTGCAAATATAGGGACCACCCTACACTATACAAAAATGGCTTGCTATTTTCTTCAGTCGGTGGCTGCACGTTAAGAATAAATTTTGTATCGCACCAAAACAAATTACAACTATATAACAAAAGGAAGGTTGGCATAAAACTTAACAGTCTAGCAGATAAATGCACCACCAGAAGTTCAGAAGCTCAGTTCATTTGACCTGATTGTTATGTTTTCGTGATGTATTGTCCGATGGAGCACCATAACCCTCGCCTTCATTTCTCCTAGGCTCCTGAACAACATAGCAAATGTCTGATAGTCTGGTTTCAAAACCATGCATATCTTGACGACATCGAACAATGTCTCTCCTTGTTTCACAAAGGGTCTCTGTTAGGGAATGGACTTGTGTCTGGAGCGCTGATACAACATTGCTTTGAGCTTGCATATCTTGATCATGAGGCAGTTTGGACGAGGTTGCCTTAACAACCAACCCAGTATTACACAGGAACGTGCTTTTGGCACTATTAGTGGACAGGTACTAACCCACTGCAGCAAGAGCTAACATTGCGGTTATAGTTTCCTCGCCACCTTCAGAAGGTGGCGGTTCCACCCTTTTTTCCATAGCTCTCTGAAAAGTTGAGTTTTTACATTAGTAGTACCAGAACAGAAGATATTAAGGAGGCAACAAAACCAAACAAAATAGCTTTGGTCTATATATAGAACTTATTCTAGTGAACCCATGTAAAATATTAGTTGTATTTTATTGCAAAGTACATAATAAAACCAGGTTCCAAACATATGACCATGTACCATTGCTAATGTATTGTCTATTTCTTCACATTGTATTGAGGGCTAAGGATAAAGAGACGAAGTATATAATATGGTAAGCATAGTATGACATCATTCATATCTCAAAACAACTGAGAACAGACAAACAGGCAATTGTAACGTTGTGTGGGCAAGTCTAGCACGGGTCAAGATCAAAGGAACATCACTCCTCTCTTTTAAACATTGTAAGGTGCAATGATACGCTAAGACAATTGTGTATAAAATTGAAAAGAGTAATAGACATTGGCTGCAAACCATGCAGTTCAAGGCACAAGTCAGAGTAAGTAGTAGTTAAAAGGCATGAGGATTAAGGACTTACAACAGCGGCTTTGACTGGTGTAGTCATGCCCTTCTTCTTGCTGGTGTGAAAGTCCTTGAAGATTTCCACAACATTTGCTTCAGGTACTTTTTGGTCCTTGCGGGCTTTCCTCTGCACTTGGAACAAGTCAATATAGATCTGATAATATGGTACAGCGAAAAGAGTGAAACAACAGCTAATTACAAGAGCCTCGCAGTGTGTAATATAGCTACGAGATCCTGGCGTCTGTTGGAATTTCTCTTTCGTACGGTTGGCCTTGTTCTTTGAACAGTTCACCTACAAGAAGATAGATTTGTGTGGCACATGCGTAAATAGGACTTCAACATGTGATCTGATCACATATATATAATGTACCTAATACTTCAGATCAGACCAGTGTTTAACGAGGCCCCTCCAGTCTTCATCCGATATATTTTCCACTGGAGATGTTTGGGAAAGTTCACTGTTAGCCTTTCCTTCAAAGTGAGTTTTCCTCAAGTTATACCAATATTGTCGTAGAGAAGACTTGAAAACATGGGTGCAAGCTTGTCTGGTTGCATCATCTTGGCCATCAAACTTGAACCTCATCTGTTGAAAATTATGGGAGTCTCATTATCATCTACCTAGAAAGTATGGGACAGAGCAAGACGATATTACCAGTTTTGAGGATATGTACATGACACCTAACGGCAACCGCTGCCTCTGATACTAACTTGGCTGACTCTGTAGCATCACGTGGCCTTTTTAAACCCGCCTCAAAACGGATCTCCATTCTTCCTCCTCTAGATTTAGTTAACCTATCGAGCATTATCCCTGATGTTTGTTTCCTCTTGCGCCTAGGTGCTAGTCCAACAACGAACATAGGAAGTGTTAGTGTACATCAAACTGTGAGACTACATATAAAGAAGCATGCAACTGTAACTTGATTCCAGCAACTACCTTCTTGCTGTTGAAGCTCACAAGGTTCATCTGATATTGCCAACTCGTCTTGTGTCAAGAGTGCTTGGAAAGTAGTGTCAGGTGGCAAGGGAGCTTGGGAACGTGCTGCTAGCTCAATTGACGCATGAGTAACTCATGCTGCTGGTAGTACTATGGTAGGTGTTGCAAGAACTAGGGTTGTCTCTGCTTCTTTGGTGACAGCTATTTATTTCTGTTTGGCTTTTTTGCGGCTCGTGTAGCATGGGATGCCCTGTTTGTACAATTTTCTACTGGACTTTGACCTTCTATTGCACCATCAGTACCAGCAGAATCTGCAGGATTCATCCGCTTCTCATTCCCTGCCATTCTGTGTTTCTTCCTCTTTCTCTGTGCCATGTTAAGTCAAGCCGACAAGAAAAACGAATAAAAATTTAGTTCTTCAGAACAAATTGATGCGTGATGCAGACAAACTGAACTTTGATGTTAGACAATATGCGACCCTATCCTAAAGGAACTCGAAGGTCCCACCAAGGATAGAAGCGCATATTGGAGACACTTTTGCAAGGTGGATATCATTACATCGTATCATTACATAATAGTTGGGGATACATACAAAAGGCATACAATGCCACAAGAATACAACCATCATACATAAGAGCAACATCCGACTACGAATGAAACACAACAGAAGCTGAAACGACATCCACCCTGCTAGCCCAGGCTGCTGACCTGGAACCTATCCCCTGATCAAAGAAGAAGCATAAGAAGAACTCCAAAACAAGCAAACATCGCTCTCGCGTCATGATCATCGCATAACCTGTACCTGCAACTGTTGTTATAGTGATCTGTGATCCACGAGGACTCAGCAATCCCATAACCATGGGTATGAAGACTAGCAAAGCTTAATGGGTAAGGAAGGGGTAAAGTGGTGAGGTTGCAGCAGCGACTAAGCATGATATGGTGGCTAACACACACAAATAAGAGCGAGAAGAGAACAAACAGAATGATCGTGAAGCTAACAATGATCAAGAAGTGATCTTGAAACTACTTATGTTCAAACATAACCCATAACCGTTTTCACTTCCCGGACTCCACCGAAAAGAGACCATCATGGCTACACACGTGGTTGATGCGTTTAATTCGAATCTGGTGTCAAGTTATCTACAACTGGACGTTAACAAATTCTTATCTGCCACATAGCCGCGGGCACGGCTCTCGAAAGTTTATACCCTGCAGGGGTGTCCCAACTTAGCCCATTATAAGCTCTCATGGTCAACGAAGGATATTCCTTCTCCCAGGAAGACCCGATCAGTCTCGGAATCCCGGTTTACAAGACATTTCGACAATGGTAAAACAAGACCAGCAAAGCCGCCCGATGTGCCGACAATCCCGATAGGAGCTGCACATATCTCGTTCTCAGGGCAACACTGGATGACACATCCTACGAGTAAAACCAACCCTCAAGTTTCCCTGAGGTGGCCCTGTAGTCTACTCAGTTCAGACCAGCACTTAGAGAAGCACTGGCCCCGGGGGGGGGGCTAAAATAAAGATGACCCTCGGGTTGGCCGACCCAAGGGAAGGGTATAGGTGGTGGTGAGGCAAATGGTAAAACCAAGGTTGGGGCTTGCTGGAGGAGTTTTATTCAAAGCGAACTATCAAGGGGGTCCCATAAATCACCCAACCGCGTAAGGAATGCAAAATCAAGGAACATAACACCGGTATGACGGAAACTAGGGCGGCAAGAGTGGAACAAAACACCAGGAATAAGGCCGAGTCTTCCACCCTTTACCAAGTATATAGATGCAATAATTAAATAAGAGATATTGTGATATCCCAACATAGTCCTATCCACCATGGAGCAATCTTCAACTTCACCTGCAACTAACAACGCTATAAGAGGGGCTCAGCAAAGCGGTAACATAGCCAAACAACGGTTTGCTAGGAAGGGTGAAAAAAGGTTAGAGGCTGACATGGCAAATTGGGAGGCTTGAAGAACAAGTGATAGGTAGCACAGCAAAGCGATAGAACGAAGCCACTAGCATAGCAATGATAGTAGTGAGATCCAAGGTGACGGTCATCTTGCCTGAAATCCCACTAGGAAGAAGAACGAGTCCATGAAGAAGATGAAGCCACGAAGACGAACCAGGCATAGACGAACAACTCCTCACGATCGCAACGAAACAGGAACTAACGAGAAGAAGCACAACTGGAAAGAAGCAAACAACAAGGTAACACACAACACATAGAAATGGCATGATGCACAACCAAGTATGATGCATGGCAAAGGCTATATAATGCTACTCATGGCAAGAGATGATGCAAACAAGAACAACACATCAAAGCAAGTTTAAATGAGGCCGGAAACAACATATAACAAATCCGGTATGTCCTCATATGCAAATTTTGAAATTGGTCCAGATCTGAATAAACCTTATGTTCAAGTTGTTAACCAGCAAATTAAGATGCACCAAGATGATCTACACGATATTCTAGTCAAGTTACATATAAAGTTCGTTTAATTTGGAGCAACGACCTAGAAGATATGAGCAAAACAAGTTAAACATGGCATTGATGCAAAATGCATTCAAACATCAAGCAAACACACTCCAAACATGAATGCAACAAGGTAATATGAAACTACATGCAATTCTAAGCAAGTTTCATATAGAGCACACTCAAAACGGAGCAACAGTTCAACACATACACTCTATACAAGTTTAAAGGACAAGCTGTCCAAAACAACAACAAGGCATCTTGCAAGCATCATAACAATATGCTACATCATATCAACATGAAAACAAAAGACATGGAAATGATGTACAAGTAAAGCATGAAAAAACATGAACACTGAACTATCTCCATATAACACTATAACATGCTCAAACGGACATGTCAAGATTGCAAATAATAACAGTTTGACAGACTACAGAAATCACTGTGCATGGCAGAAATAACACCAGGTTGCAATGTTTAGAGCTATCAAACAACATGCTACAGGAAATTAACATGGGAAAAAAGGCATGGCATGCTAATACTAAAGACAAAGAACAAAACTCCCTTACTGAACTAATTCCAAAGATCAACAGAAAAGATGGTAGCATCCATGCAAACATGGCAAATGATATGACAGATTCAGACATGGCAGGAAGAACGATAAGTAGGCATGTTGGTGAGCTTGTACCACTCACCACAGAGCAATACATGGCATGACAAGGTGACCAACAGTAATTATACATGTTTATGAAGTTAAGCATGGCAAGAGCAAGTACATAGGGTGCATGGCTCACTAGAAAAACACATGGCAAAACTAAACTTAATGTTAACAGGCTGACAACAACATTATTTAGCAATTTGAGAGCAAAATTACAACAAGCTACATCAGGCTATAAATGCAACCATGAGCATGGATGGATATATCATGACATGTATAATAAAACATCCTTAGTGAACATCTCGAGATTAAGCATAGAATGACTGGTAGCTGCAGGTTTACATAGCATCATGAGATAACAGATTCAGTCTAGCAAAACAGTAACAGCAGGTACCCTACTTCACAAGCTTGATGCAATCACTACAAGACTCACAAAAATAAATGGATTGCACCGCATTAAAGATGGCATGATGTACCTCAAAACTCATGTAGACATCAAGCTCATAAGATGCACACACAAAATGCAATGAAAATGACAAGTCACCAATTTCTGTTAACAGACAGCAGTTAACATCATATAGCACTCTTGCAACAATGATTAGGGCATCAAGATGAACTCAAACTAGCATGGAACAATGGAACAAAATGAAGAGCATCTCACAATGAACATTCCGATATATTACACGCACAAAACGGAGTAGCACACATGAAGTTATGGCATGTAGAACATAGCACCAGAATGCAAATATTTCGGGACTTGGAAGAAAATATACCCTCCAAAAGTCAACGAGATGAGGCGGTTCGGGGATGAGCAGATCCGGGGACGGGGGAGACATTTGGTTGGTGGTGGTGGTGGATCTCGTCCAGATCCGGTGGATCAGGCGATGATGACTTCGGCGAGGTGGCGGCCGGTGGGGGAGGCACGGGACGGCGGGGAGGCGCGGTGCGGAGCTCCTCCGGCGAGCTCCGGCGGCCGTAGGTGGCGGGGCCGGCGAGGTAGCGGTGTCGGGCGGCGGGGCCGGAGCGGAGGGCCGGCGCGGGGCGGCGGCGCAGCTCGCCGGACGGTAGAGAGGCGGCACCGGGCGGCGGGGCGGAGGCAGCGCGCGGGGTCGGGGCAACGGCGTGGGAGGCAAGGCGGTGGCCGGCGGCGGGGCGGCGAACGGCGACGGAGGTGGCGGCGAGCGACGGCCGGCAGGGCGGCGCAGTCCGCGGCGATGGCGCGCGCGCCGGCGAGGCGGCGCTCGGGCGAGCGGGTCGGGATAGGCTCGGCGCGGCGGTGGACGCGTCCAGTGGCGGGGTGGAAGTGTCCGGCGGCGGGAGGAAGGAGGGACTAGGTTTAGGGTGGAATTCATTTGCGAATTTCGGGGGAGGATGTGTTTATATAGGCATAGGGAGCTAGGAGACTCCAAATGGGGTGTGGTTTTCACCCACACAATTGTGATCGAACGACCGAGAGCAAGGAGGGGGTTAGGATGGGCTCATGGGCTACGGTGAAGAGGGGCTGGGCTGCAAATGGAGAGGGGTTTCGGGCTACGCGGTTAACCGTTGGGGCATCAAACGACCTCCAAATGGAACGAAATTTGACGGGCGGTCTACCGGTGATATACCAAGGCCACTCAGCAAATACCGACCCATTCCGAGAACGTTTTTCTCCCGCTCATGAAACAAGGTTTGAGAGGGGCGACGGGCGCGCGCGGGAGGTCTGGACTCCGAACGGACAACAGAGAGAACCGGGGGAACCCGAACGGATGCAAGTTTTGAAAAACATGCAAATGAAATGCAGATGATGACATGGCAAAATTCAACACGCAAGCAAATGACATGGCAACGAAGGCGAATAACTGGAGGACATCTGGCGCATCAGATCCGGGGCGTTACAACTCTCCTCCACTAACAAGAGATCTCGTCCCGAGATCTTAGGAATGAGACGGAAGAGAAAAGGATGAGGTGAAGTAAGAACGCACGAGAAAAGATGAACAAAGTCGAGAGCACTCAGGTAGAAAAGATGAACGACGAATATGAAGAGAATGAAAAGCTCAAGAAAAAGATAGATTCTGAAACCACTCCGATTAGAACAAGATAGGAAAGGAATAAGAATGGAAGAATTTAGGCAACACTCTGGCTGAAAATGGAAGGAATAGAACATGAACTTCACAAGATGGGATGGCACTTGATTAGATGAAAAACGCAATGCCTCCGGAAGAATTGAAAGAATGGAATGAAAAGAATTTAGAAGGAAGGATTGAACAGAGTTGTTGAGAAAATCAACAACGAAAGAATAAGCTTGTAGTGGACTTATCAAAACAACTCAAAACTTGAGGTGAAATTATGCCACAACCAAATGCTTGAATATCTGGGAATAACGTAGAAATGAAAAAGTCCACTTGAAAAGAATACAAAGAATTAATTGCACTTCGAGATGCAAGAAGAATAAAAATTGAGCTCCTCCAACAAGAATCTTGATGAACACTTGAAAGAATGAATTAAATCATGAAGAACCACCATGAAGAACTCCAGTAAACAAAAGGACAATGAGATAGAATTGAAGGATGAAAAGAATAAGATTAAAGCCTCGCAGTGATTTAGATGGAGGTTCCGACGAAATGGCCGAGGAAATTGAACTCCGGAAAAGAAAAGATGAAAACACTTGGAACTAGAGTTTATTCATCATGAACAAACTCCAAAGGAAGGGATTACTTGACGGTGATGAACTAAGAGTAAGAATTACATTATGCTTATCCTCCACCAATTAAATTGATGAGAGGCAATGGATTTGCATACAACTTATTTCTCTTGTAAAGGATTGAGGTGCGACATAGCGCAAACCTGAGAAGGTCTTACTGAACCACCGGTATGATTGGAATGAACGAATAGATTAAAATGATAATCAAGGAAAAAGAATCTTGAACGAACCCCCGTAAGAATTCGAAAATGACTGATGAAAGAGAATGAATCACAGGGAAGACTTAGAATAACAAATATGCTTGAGGGGATTTAGATACAAGGGAACGGGAAGAATTCGAATTGAATGAAGAGCACTTGAACGAAGCACCGGGATAATTGGATAACGATAGCTGAAATGTGAGGACGAAGAATTCTTCTGGAACGATGGCCTCCGGTGAAAAGAAATGGAAAAACAACTCCTGACATACTCCGAATGGGTAAGAAAAGAATATCTGACAAATGGAATAATTCGAGACGATAGCATGAAACTAGAATCGCAAATCTTCGAGAGAACGGGCAAGATTTAGAGGAAAAACTTTTCTTTGATCTTCAAATGACGATGAGAAACACCACCAAAATTGTTAAGGCACTCTGGGGGAACGAAAAGCGGAGAGGTTGAGGCAACAATGAAAATGATTCGAAATTGATCTTGGAAAAGATCTGACTGATGAAATTCATACTTACATCAAACTTTGAAAAGGATTTGAGAATAGCTCCGGGAAATTAGAAGAGTCAGGTAAGATCCTGGGAAAAGACCTGTGGGTTAGGCCCCACTAAAAAAACACCATTGGAAAGGATTGTTAAAGAGATAGATGATGCACCGAAACAATTGGAATATTTGAATGAGGTGACAATCTCGAATTAATTGGGACAAAGACGAATCTCCTGAGATGTCTTGAGCACTCCAGAAGGATAGACTGGCGAGAGGTGAACGAACAAGGAGAACACTTGATCCAAGGAAAAGAATGTGATCAACCCAAAAAAACTTGAATTGATGCCACCGGAAAAGAGATGAAGAATGCAGCACAAAACAAGAATACACCGGTTGAAACAATTGACGAAAGACTGAAGAGGCTCCACACGAATGAAATTGATGCTCGAAAGACACTCAAACTCCGGGAAGAAAAAGGGTGGGAGGGCGGGAAAAACAAAGGCAACTTGGAAGGGGGAACCGACGAATAACTTGAAGAGAAAGCACCGGTTGAAATAATTGAGGAAATAAAGCAAAGACTTCGCACGAGTAGGATGGATACTCAATTACGGACTCCGACTCCGAGGAGAAAAAGGGGAGGGCGGGTGGGAAAAACAAAACAACTGAGGATTGAACTTGCAAAAACGGAGAGGGTCGAATCACCTTGACGAGAAATGCACCGGATGCAAAGAGCTGAGGAACAACGATCGAAAAAACACTGCGTGATCCTAAAGAAAGTTTGAAGGGGAAGAGAAATAATTCAAAACACCTACGTCAAGATTCCTTACCTGAGCGTCGAAGGGGCTGAGGAGTAAAAAGAATTCCTACTCTCCGATATAACTAGACTCGGAAAACAGTTTTCTTCTAGACTCGACAACGACCAAACTACACGATCAATCAAGGGGGATCCTATGGTCGGTCGATACTCTGATACCAACTTGTCACACCCAATATGCGACCCTATCCTAAAGGAACTTGAAGGTCCCACCAAGGATAGAAGCGCATATTGGAGACGCTTTTGCAAGGTGGATATCATTACATCGTATCATTACATAATAGTTGGGGATACATACAAAAGGCATACAATGCCACACAAATACAACCATCATACATAAGAGCAACATCCGACTATGGATGAAACACAAACAGAAGCTGAAATGACATCCACCCTGCTAGCCCAGGCTGCCGACCTAGAACCTATCCCCTGATCGAAGAATAAGCAGAAGAAGAACTCCAAAACAAGCAAGCATCGCTCTCGCGTCATGATCATCGCATAACCTGTACTTGCAACTATTGTTGTAGTAATCTGTGAGCCACGAGGACTCAGCAATCCCATAACCACGGGTATCAAGACTAGCAAAGCTTAATGGGTAAGGAAGGGGTAAAGTGGTGCGGTTGTAGTAGCGACTAAGCATGAGATGGTGGCTAACATACGCAAATAAGAGCGAAAGAGAACAAACGGAATGATCGTGAAGCTAACAATGATCAAGACGTGACCCTGAAACTACTTACGTTCAAACATAACCCAAAACCGAGTTCACTTCCCGGACTCCGCTGAAAAGAGACCATCACGGCTACACATGCGGTTGATGCGTTTAATTCGAATCTGGTGTCAAGTTATCAATAACCGGACATTAACAAATTCCCATCTGCCACATAACCGCGGGCACGACTCTCGAAAGTTTATAACCTGCAGGGGTGTCCCAACTTATCCCATTATAAGCTCTCACGGTCAAGAAGGATATTCCTTCTCCCAGGAAGACTCGATCAGTCTCGGAATCCCGGTTTACAAGACATTTCGACAATGGTAAAACTAGACCAGCAAAGCTACCCGATGTGCCAACAATCCCGATAGGAGATGCACATATCTCGTTCTCAGGGCAACACTGGATGAGACATCCTACGAGTAAAACCATCCCTCAAGTTTCCCCGAGGTGGCCCCGCAGTCTACTTAGTTCGGACGAACACTTAGAGAAGCACTGGCCCGGGGGGGGGGGGGGGCGTAAAATAAAGATGACCCTCGGGTTGGCCGACCCAAGGGAAGGGTATAGGTGGTGGTGAGGCAAATGGTAAAACCAAGGTTGGGGCTTGTTGGAGGAGTTTTATTCAAAGCGAACTATCAAGGGTGTCCCATAAATCACCCAACCGCGTAAGGAACGCAAAATCAAGGAACATAACACCGGTGTTGGTGTCAAAACCGGCGGATCTCGGGTAGGGGGTCCCGAACTGTGCGTCTAGGCGGATGGTAACAGGAGACAAGGGACACGATGTTTTACCCAGGTTCGGGCCCTCTTGATGGAGGTAAAACCCTACGTCCTGCTTGATTGATATTGATATTGTGGATGTTTACAAGAGTGGATCTACCACGAGATCAAGGAGGCTAAACCCTAGAAGCTAGCCTATGGTATGATTGTAATGGTTGTTGTCGTTGTACGGACTAGAGCCATCCGGTTTATATAGACACCGGAGAGGGCTAGGGTTACATAGAGTCGGTTACAATGGTAGGAGATCTACGTATCCATATCGCCAAGCTTGCCTTCCACGCCAAGGAAAGTCCCATCCGGACACGGGACGAAGTCTTCAATCTTGTATCTTCATAGTCTTGGAGTCCAGTCGATGATGATAGTCCGGCCGATGATAGTTCGGCCGATGATGGTAGTCCGGCTATCCGGACACCCCCTAATCCGGGACTCCCTCAGTAGCCCCCGAACCAGGCTTCAATGACGATAAGTCCAGCATGTGTGTAGTCTTCGGCGTTGCAAGGCGGGTTCTCCTTCAAGTTCTACGTACCTGCCGAACAGTGTCCGGCTTCCTCATCAATGTTGTGCGTCTTGGCTTCCATGCCCAATAATGGCCTTATTCCACTCGTCGCGTGAATGTGAAAAGCCAGGGTGTCTTTTATGTTTTACCCCCTAGTTGTGCGAATAATCTGCCTATAAGGGAGGCAAGAATCCAGATCCAAATCACCATCTTCCTCCCGCAAATACTCATCGGAGCGCTTTTGACCAAGAATCCATTCCACCATGGACCGTCAACGCGGCTCCTCTTCTCGCACTCCCAGCCCTTTGCCAGGAGATTGGAGGAGATGCTTTGTTCTGCACAACGAGCTGGTGAAGCTCCAAGCGGGGGGATATCTCCCTCCGGCCTTCATGGTTCCGGTTCGAGCCGGGCTGGCCACCTACAAAGGTGGGAAGCAAGCGGAGGTTACCCCAAGTCCCAACAAAGGGGAGCGGGTATGCTTCGTCCCCTATCTGATAAGGGGGCTCGGATTTCCTGTACATCCATTCCTCCGCGGGCTCCTGGAGTTCTACGGACTCCAGCTTCATCACCTCACGCCCGCCTCAATCCTGCATATTGCGGGCTACATAGCTCTTTGCGAGCTATTCCTGGGCGTCGAGCCCCATTTCGCGTTGTGGAAGTGGTTGTTCTGCCTTGTATCCCGCTCTCACGAGGGGTTCATATATCAAGTGGGCGGCGCCGAAATATGGCGCATTGCCAGGACCGGATATCCATCCGGAACCCCTAAGAAGGCGTGCGAAGACTGGCCATCGGAATGGTTTTATGTAGAAGACACTCCGCTGCTGGACCCTGTTCGGATCGGCCTCCCGGAGTTCAGCAATGCTCCTTGAAGAAACACCTTAGTTGGCGTCCGCGGAGCCCCCAACTGGAGGAAGACAAGAGCGTCCATTATTTGATGGGCCGAATAAGGTTACTGGCCCATGCCGGGTTGACCATGATCGGAGTCATGGCAACATGCATTATGCGGGGGGTGCAGCCACTACAATACAGGGGCCACCCCATGTGGGATTTCAACGGGGAGGACGATGCCACCCGTCTTGGCCGCAAAGGGCCGGATTCGGTCGAAGATCTGGTGACGATCCTGTCCAGCCTGTATAAGGGGGAGAAGGAGGATTTCCTTCGGACGAACCCGTTAAATGGGTTCTCCATGAATAATCCCCGGCCTTGGGTAAGCGAGCACTCTGCGTGCCCGACCCATGCTTTTTGAAACTTAAGTTTCTTATATTGTGTTCTTCTTTCGATGCAGGAGCTGCGCCAGATCGTGGAGGACATGCTAAGTCCAGCTCCGCAACCCGAGGATCTAGAGAGATCCCGGGATCCGGCCTCCGAAGAGGATCCGGACATAAAGGTGGAGCTAATCGACGGGGTGTTCCACCAGCTCAGCATGGACAATGCTTTAGTCGCCATCATGGCCGACTATCCCGGACTATATCCGGCTTCCCAGGTGATTGCGACCGAAGTCCTGACACCATCATTCCTTCCTTGCTTATTTCTGACCACCGTATATGATGGCTCCGTGCAGGAGGCGCCCCTAGGGCGAGAAGCCGAGCCCGCGGTGGCTGACCAACAAAGGCCAGTCCGGACCAGTAGGCGGAAGAGGAGCGCGGCGCGGACTAAAACGTCGCCGCAAAGGTGTAGCTCACGATTCATTATTTAGAGCAACGTTCCTAGGAAGCGTTTGAGTGCTCATGACTTTTGTAGGGAAAAAAGCGCCCGCCGGTCTGCGGGCGCGGAGGTTGCCAATCCAACCTCTACCAGCCAGGCTCCAGCACCTAGTCTGGAGGGGGAGGCGAGCGCAAGGCGCGAGCCGAATGTTCCTCCGATGGAGGATGCCGACAGACTGTCCGCCACCAAGTCTGAGGTGGAGAGTGCCATGAATCACAGGCGCCACCGGACAGTATTTCGTGACGCGTGCTTCTCCCCCGAGGCATTGAATGCCTTTAATGCGGGGGACGCGCACCTTCGTGCTGCTCAAGATGGTTTTACCAGAGCCACAGAGCAGTATGTAAAAGACATACGGGTAAGAGATTTTAATAGTTATATATGCCAGTAGCCCCCGAGACTTAAAGTAGTTATATTAACTGATTTAAGGATCATATGAAACGTAGGATCTTACCGAGAAGAATACCCAACTGTCTCAGGAGCTGCAAGAGTACAAGGCCCAACTTGAGGCCGTACTCTCTGGCGCAGGAGGAAACACAGGGACCTCTCCTGGCAAGTCTAAAAAATGAGGTTGCAGGTGCTGCCGGACAAGATCCGAACAGACAGGAACTTCCGCGCCAACTAAAGGCCGGCGAGAGGGTGCTGCATAAGGTGCAGCATGAAAGGAACAAGCTCCAGGATGCCCATGCACAACTTGGAGAAGAGCTGAAAGGCATTCGGGCCGAGCTGTCGGGCTCCGTTAAGGAGAATCAGCGGCTTCGTCGCGGCATCTATAGTAAGTGCTTGAGCGAACTCCTTTGAAAAGAAGAGTTCGGCGAGGAAGTCAATTTGACAAAATATGTCTGCAGGTATACTCACAGGTCGCCCTGCGGAGGAGATGCCCGTATCAACGGGTGATCAACTTCCCGAATTGTTGCAACTGATCGAACGAGTTCGGCAGGCAATGAGCACCGTCATCGAGGCTTTATGGCCAGCCTTCTCCTTACCCGAGGGTCTTGGGGAGCTTGCGGAGAAGCTTCAGGGAGTGCGGCAGCGCTTCCATTTATGGAAGATTTCGGCCTGCCGCCAAGGTGCCAGGGAGACTTGGGCCATGGTAAAGACGCGGTACAAGAAGGCGGATCCCAACCACATGGCCGAAGTCGGACCTATGGGGCCCGATGGGAAGGAGATCCCTGTGAGTTTAGTATACGGCCAAGTAGAGTTGGCCGCTAAATTTTCCCAACAGGACTGTAAATTAGACAACCTGTTAGACGGGATTGAGGAAGAATACAATCAGTCAATTTGACAATGTATTATAAAATGACATGTAAAATGCCTTCTAGCCGGATTGTAGATCGTTTGTCTTTGCCGACCTTTTCGCTTCGACCTCGGGACCCTAGAGTCCGGAGTGTGTCCGAATACCTTCTCGGTTATGAAACAATCGGGGTATGCATGGAGACCAGGCGTAGGGATCATTAGTGCTTTATCAGACAAGTGCCCAACTAGTTATGTTATATTACATGGGTAGTAAGAAACATCTTCCAGGGAGAATAGTTCCGTTAAGGGTTCCTTTCCTCTGGGGGTGGCATGCCCTAAAGTGCATGTCCGGACTGCGAAAAAAGCAGAAAAACATCTGGGGGCAGATAAATAAGTAGATAAAAAATCATCTTTTAAGTCACCGACCGAATATTCCCTTAAGAACGCCAGCTTTCGGCTTCACCCAGTCTGAGGTACACATCCGGCTGACCCGGCAGTAACAATCGCAGAGGTGCTCCCTTTACCTCCTAGCCGAACAATCGGGAACGTAGGGGTAAGCACAGGAGCCAGGCAACCCAGCTTGGCCAAAACTTAAGTCATATCGATGCATATAATGGTGAATAAAAGGTACATGTGGAGGCTTGACACATGTGCTGGGCACGAAGCCCTTATAATTAAGCTTCTGGTAAAGAAGCCCCCAGGTATAATGAGTGCGGATAGCACATCAATTGCGCGCGAACGATGCGCAAGTAGGCCTTTTAAGGCTTTGATGAATAGGGTTGAGAAGAAAAAGATAAACAAAAGGCAGCTGAAATAACAACTAAAAAAATTTGGACGGGGGGAATGGGACGAACTCTTAGTCCGGCGCTAGGCATAGAATCTTCGGAGGCGGGCTGCGTTCCATGGGTTCGGCTCGAGTTGGTTATCCGACGCATTTCGTAGATGGTACGCTCCGCCGGATAAGACTTTATCGATGATGAAGGGGCCTTCCCATTTGGGCTTGAGCTTGTCCTTTTTCTTGTCCGGCAGGCGTAGAACCAGCTCACCAACGTTGTAAGTCTTGGCCCGTACTTCTCTGCTTTGGTATCTTCGAGCCTGTTGCTGATAGAATGCGGAACGAGCCTTGGCGACGTCGCGTTCTTCCTCCAATGCGTCCAAGCTGTCCTGCCGATCCAACTTGGCTTCTCTTTCTTCGTACATGCGCACTCGAGGTGAGTCATGAATGATGTCGCAGGGCAAAACTGCTTCTGCGCCGTATACCATAAAAAATGATGTGAATCCCTTAGTACGGTTAGGCATTGTCCGCAGCCCCTAGATTATGGAGTCGAGCTCCTCTACCCAGTGCGTGTCAGATTTCGTAAGGGACCGCACTAGTCTGGGTTTGATGCCGCTCATTATTAGACCATTTGCTCGTTCCACTTGACCGTTGTTTTGAGGATGATAGACTGAAGCGTAATCGAGCTTGATGCCCATATTTTTGCACCATGATTTAACCTCATCGGCCATGAAGTTCGTGCCGTTATCGGTGATGATGCTGTTGGGGACACCATAACGGTGTACTACCCCGGATATAAAGTCTATCACTGGTCCGGACTCTGCCGTTTTAACTGGCTTGGCCTCTATCCATTTGGTGAATTTATCCACCATGACCAATAGGTACCTTTGCTTGTGGGTTCCCCCTTTAAGTGGTCCAACCATGTCAAGCCCCCAGACCGCGAACGGCCAGGTAATGGGTATAGTTTTGAGGGCGGTGGGTGGCATGTGGCTCTGATTAGCAAAGAGCTGACAACTGACGCATCGTTGGACTAAGTCCTGAGCATCTGCCCGGGCCGTCGGCCAATAAAATCCTGTACGGAATGCCTTTCCTACAAGGGCCCAGGCTGCGGTGTGGTGTCCACCTAGTCCGGCGTGAATTTCAGCCAGAAGGTCTTGCCCTTCCTCTTCGGAGATACACCTTTGAAGGACTCCGGTTGTGCTTTTCTTATAGAGTTCTCCCTCATGGACCTTGTAGGCTTTAGATCGCCGGACTACGCAGCGGGCCTCATTATGGTCTTCGGGGAGTTCCTGCCTAAGCAAGTAGGCTAGGAACAGCTCTGTCCATGGGGCGATTACTGCCATTATGTCGTGAGCTGAGGGTGTTGTTTCGTCGGCTTGATCGCCGGTTATGTCAGATTGCTCTGCGGCTGCCTCCGGTTTGTTATTTCCGGACTCCTCTTCCCATAGTACGGATGGCTTGAACAGCTGTTCCAGGAAGATATTTGGAGGGACAGCGTCACGTTTTGCGCCGATGCGTGCCAATACGTCGGCCGCTTGGTTATTATCTCTGGCTACGTGGTGGAATTCAAGTCCTTCTAACCGAGCTGACATTTTAAGGACAACGTTGCGATAGGCTGCCATTTTTGGATCCTTGGCGTCAAAGTCTCCATTTACTTGGGATATTGCGAGGTTTGAGTCCCCGCGCACCTCTAGGCGTTGGATGCCCATGGAGATTGCCATCCGGAGGCCATGTAAGAGGGCCTTGTATTCGGCTGCGTTGTTGGAGTCCGTGTACATTATCTGAAGTACGTATTGGACTCTGTCCCCGGTTGGGGACGTTAGTACGATGCCAGCCCCCAATCCGGCCAACATTTTGGAGCCGTCGAAATGCATAATCCAATTGGAGTATGCGCCGTACTCTTTAGGGAGTTCGGCTTCAGTCCACTCAGCGACAAAGTCAGCCAAAACTTGCGACTTTATAGCTCGCCGGGGTTTGTAAGTTATATCGAATGGTAAGAGCTCAATGGCCCATTTTGCAATCCTGCCCGTTGCGTCGCGGTTATTTATAATGTCATTTAGGGGTACTTCGGAGGCCACTATTATCGAACACTCTTGAAAGTAGTGTCAGAGCTTCCGGGATGCCATGAACACTGCATACGCAATCTTTTGATAGTGCGGGTAACGGGACTTGCAGGGGGTTAAAACAGTGGATACGTAGTACACTGGTTTTTGAAGAGGGAACTTATGCCCTTCTGTCTCTCGTTCTACGACGAGCACCGCGCTTACTACTTGATGTGTTGCCGCGATGTATAACAACATAGGTTCGCCCAGGTTGGGCGCAGCCAGGACCGGGTTCGTTGCCAATATGGCCTTTATTTCTTCGAGTCCGGCAGTGGCAGCGTCCGTCCACTCGAAGTGTTCGGTGTGCCCGAGGAGGCGATAGAGGGGCAATGCCTTTTCTCCTTGGCGGGAGATAAAGCGGCTGAGAGCCGCCAAGCATCCAGTCAATTTCTGGATCTGTTTGAGGTTTTTTGGAATATCCAGCTGTGATAGGGCTCAGATTTTGGCCGGATTTGCTTCAACTCCTCTACCGGATACAATGAAGCCCAAGAGCTTTCCGGCTGGTACGCCGAAAATGCATTTTTCCGGATTCAGCTTGATGTCATATGCTCGGAGGTTGTCGAATGTGACCCTCAAGTCGTCTACTAGAGTTTCGACGTGTTTGGTTTTGACGACTACGTCGTCTACGTATGCTTCTACTGTTTTGCCGATCTGGGTAGCTAGACATGTCTGAATCATGCGCTGATATGTTGCGCTGGCGTTTTTAAGTCCGAAGGGCATCGTGTTGAAGCAGAATGGTCCATATGGAGTAATGAACGCCGTTGCGGCTTGATCCGCTTCTGCCATCTTGATTTGATGATAGCCGGAGTATGCGTCCAGGAAGCACAATGAATCGTGCCCTGCAGTGGCATCGATGATTTGGTCGATGCGGGGGAGGGGGAAGGGATCCTTTGGGCAGGCTTTATTTAGGTCTTTGAAATCGACACATAGGCGCCAGGATCTGTCCTTCTTTGGTACCATTACCAGGTTTGCTAGCCAATCCGGATGTTTGATGTCTCTGATGAATCCGGCTTCCAATAGTTTGGCTAGTTCTTCTCCCATTGCCTGTCTTTTGGGCTCGGAAAATCGTCGAAGAGCATGTTTGACTGGCTTGAATCCTTTTAGGATGTCTAGGCTATGCTCTGCCAACCTGCGAGGGATTCCTGGCGTATCTGAAGGATGCCAGGCGAAAATGTCCCAATTTTCCCGAAGGAATTCTCGCAGCGCAGCGTCTACATCAGGGTTCAACTGTGCCCCGATGGAGGCCGTCTTTGTCGGGTCCGTTGGGTGGACCTGGAATTTTATAATTTCGTCTGCTGGTTTAAAGGAGGTGGACTTGGATCTCTTATCGAGTATCACGTCGTCTTTGTGCACCGTAGCGCGCAGCGTGGCGAGTTCCTCTGCCGCTAGGGCTTCGGATAGTGCCTCCAGGGCTAATGCGTCTGTTTTGTTTTCGGCGCGGAGTGCTATGTCCAGATCACTAACGAGAGTGATTATCCCGCCGGGCCCAGGCATTTTGAGCTTCATGTACGCGTAATGGGGTACGGCTTGCAAAATTGTGAATGCCTCTCGTCCTAATATAGCGTGATGTCCACTGTTGAACGGGGCCACTTGGAATGTGACTTCTTCGGATCTGTAATTGTCCGGCGAGCCGAACACCACATCGAGTGTGATTTTTCCGGTGCAGCGCGCTTCCCGGCTAGGGATTATTCCTCTGAAGGTTGTGCTGCTTCGCTCAATGCGGCTCCAGTCTATTTCCATTTTTTGAAGAGTTTCCTCGTAGATGAGGTTTAATCCACTGCCGCCGTCCATGAGGACCTTTGTAAGTCGAAAGTCGTCCACTATTGGACTAAGTACCAGTGCGGCTGGTGCTCGGGCTGTTCGGAATTTAGGTTCGTTGCTGGCGTTGAAGGTGATGGCTGTGTCGCTTCATGGATTTGTTGTTGCTACTTGGTAGACTTTGGCGAGGCTGCGGATTGTTCGTTTCCGCATATTATTTGATGCGAAAGTCTCGAAGACTGTTGATACCGTACCAGTATTGTTGGAGTGGTTTTTCGGGGCTAGAAGCTCCTCGCCACTTTTCCCCACCTGCCGTAATATCCAACATGCTCGAAGGCTATGTGTTGGGATGGCGCCCTCTGTACTGTGAATTTTACAGGGTCCGCTAAGCCATCCCTCCAGTACGGTTCCGTGCCCTTTATGGGGTTTTTGCTTTTTGGTTTTTGTATCTGGTGCCTGAGTGTAATGCACCCTTTTGTTGCGGACTAGGGTTGTATTCGGGGCCGGATTGTCCCAAAACTTATTTTCGGTTGTCCGGAAACTCTCCATCGCACAGTACTTTTGTACTATGGACGCCAGGTCAGCGAAGCGTGTAATTTCACGACGGCTGACGGTGTTCAAGATTCCCTCGTCCGTGCAATTATTGCAAAAAATTGAGATTGCATTTTCCTCTCGGCAGTCCTTTATCCTGTCCATAACCAGGAGGAATCTGGCCCAGTAGTGATGTACTGTCTCAGCGGGCTCTTGCCGGATTAGAGATAGATCGCATATGTGTGGGTGGGTGGGTGGGTGGAATTAAGTCTGGAACCCTACCCATCTCAAGGCTCGAAGGCCGAGAAGTTTCCAAATTTGGAAGCTTGGATTGCTGGACGCTGTCCATCGAGTCCGGTCCGATGCCTGACTTTCAGTTCAGTGCTTGATCGACGTCCGTCCCTCCGCGGGAATCCGGCATGGGGGGTTCGGGAGCCTGGACATGACTAGTTTTCAATACAGGAGAAGAGTCGCCGCATTGTTCCTCTACCACTACAACGTGGTGGGTGACCTGGGGAGAGTTAATCTCTCTCAGATCAGTTTTAAGCCCAATCTGATTGTTGTCGGTAGCGACTCCCAGGGCGGCGATGCGATCCAAGAGCTCGTTTACGGACGAGAGCTCTATTGGATCCAGCCGCTCGGCGAATTCCGAGCTGACGTGAAGATTGCTTTTGACGGCTTGAGAGGTCATTGTCGAAGCGGTGGCCGGACAGGCGGTCATAAGAAAACCACCTAGCCGGATAGTTTGGCCGGCGGCCAAGGCTCCTTTGGCGAAAATACCGTCCTTGAAGACGGGAGGAGGCATCCTTCCTATCGGTGACGGCACAGAGGAACTCTCAATGAAAGCACCAATGTCGGTGTCAAAATCGGCGGATCTCGGGTAGGGGGTCCCGAACTGTGCGTCTAGGCGGATGGTAACAGGAGACAAGGGACACGATGTTTTACCCAGGTTCGGGCCCTCTTGATGGAGGTAAAACCCTACGTCCTGCTTGATTGATATTGATATTGTGGATGTTTACAAGAGTGGATCTACCACGAGATCAAGGAGGCTAAACCCTAGAAGCTAGCCTATGGTATGATTGTAATGGTTGTTGTGTTCCTACGGACTAGAGCCATCCGGTTTATATAGACACCGGAGAGGGCTAGGGTTACATAGAGTCGGTTACAATGGTAGGAGATCTACGTATCCGTATCGCCAAGCTTGCCTTCCACGCCAAGGAAAGTCCCATCCGGACACGGGACGAAGTCTTCAATCTTGTATCTTCATAGTCTTGGAGTCCGGTCGATGATGATAGTCCGGCCGATGATAGTTCAGCCGATGATGGTAGTCCGGCTATCCGGACACCCCCTAATCCGGGACTCCCTCAACTGGTATGACGGAAACTAGGGCGGCAAGAGGGGAACAAAACACCAGGCATAAGGCCGAGTCTTCCACCCTTTACCAAGTATATAGATGCATTAATTAAATAAGAGACATTGTGATATCCCAACATAATCCTGTCCACCATGGAGCAATCTTCAACTTCACCTGCAACTAACAACACTATAAGAGGGGATGAGCAAAGCGGTAACATAGCCAAACAATGGTTTGCTAGGATGGGTGAAAAGAGGTTAGAGGCTGACATGGCAAACTGGGAGGCTTGAAGAACAAGTGATAGGTAGCGCAGCAAAGCGATAGAACAAAGCAACTAGCATAGCAATGATAGTAGTGAGATCCAAGGTGACGGTCATCTTGCCTGAAATCCCGCTAGGAAGAAGAATGAGTCCATGAAGAAGATGAAGCCATGAAGACGAACCAAGCGTAGACGAACGAATCCTATGATCGCAACGAAACAGGAACTAACGAGAAGAAGCACAACCGGAAAGAAGCAAACAACAAGGTAAACACACAACACATAGACATGGTGATACATCTCCAACGTATCTATAATTTTTGATTGCTCCATGCTACTATATCTACTGTTTTGGACTATATTGGGCTTTATTTTCCACTTTTATATTATTTTTGGGACTAACCTATTAACCGGAGGCCCAGCCCAGAATTGCTGTTTTTTGCCTATTTCAGTGTTCGAGGAAACAGAATATCAAACGGAGTCCAAACGGAATGAAACCTTCGGGAACGTGATCTTCTCACCGAACGTGATCCAGGAGACTTGGACCCTACTCCAAGAAGCTTCCGAGGAGGTCACGAGGGTGGAGGGCGCGGCCCCCTGGGCGCGCCCCCCTACCTCGTGGGCCCCTGGGAGCTCCACCGACATACTCCTTCCTCCTATATATACCTACGTATCCCCAATAGACCAGACACGGAGCCAAAAACCTAATTCCACCGCCGCAACCTTCTGTATCCACGAGATCCCATCTTGGGGCCTGTTCCGGAGCTCCGCCGGAGGGGGCATCCACCATGGAGGGCTTCTACATCATCACCATAGCCCCTCCGATGAAGTGTGAGTAGTTTACTTCAGACCTTCGGGTCCATAGCTAGTAGCTAGATGGCTTCTTCTCTCTTTTTGGATCTCAGTACAATGTTCTCCCCCTCTCTCGTGGAGATCTATTCGATGTAATCTTCTTTTTGCGGTGTGTTTGTTGAGACCGATGAATTGTGGGTTTATGATCCAACTTATCTATGAATAATATTTGAATCTTTTCTGAATTCTTTTATGTATGATTGAGTTATCTTTGCAAGTATCTTCGAATTATCCATTTGGTTTGGCCAACTAGATTGGTAGTTCTTGCAATGGGAGAAGTGCATGGCTTTGGGTTCAATCTTGCGGTGTCCTTACTCAGTGACAGAAAGAGTTGCAAGGCACGTATTGTATTGTTGCCATCGAGGATAACAAGATGGGGTATTTATCATATTGCATGAATTTATTCCTCTACATCATGTCATCTTGCTTAAGGCGTTACTCTGTTTTTAACTTAATACTCTAGATGCATGCTGGATAGCGGTCGATGAGTGGAGTAATAGTAGTAGATGCAGAATCATTTTGATCTACTTGTCTCGGACGTGATGCCTATATACATGATCATACCTAGATAACCTCATAACTATGCTCAATTCTATCAGTTGCTCAACAGTAATTTGTTCACCCACCGTAGAATACTTATGCTCTTGAGAGAAGCCACTAGTGAAACCTATGGCCCCCGGGTCTATTCTCATCATATCAATCTCCATCACTTTATTTACTTGCTTTGCCTTTTACTTTTTACTTTGCATATTTATACCAAAAATACCAAAAATATTATCTCTATCAGATCTCACTCTTGTAAGTGACCGTGAAGGGATTGACAACCCCTAAGCATTGGTTGCGAGTTGCTATCGTTTTGTGCAGGTACGAGGGACTTGCGCGTGACCTCCTACTGGATTGATACCTTGGTTCTCAAAAACTGAGGGACATACTTACGCTACTGTGCTGCATCACCCCCTCCTCTTCGGGGAAAACCAACGCAAGCTCGAGACGTAGCAAGAAGGATTTCTGGCGCCGTTGCCGGGGAGGCTTACACAAAAGTCAACATACCAAGTACCCATCACAATCCCTATCTCTCGCATTACATTATTTGCCATTTGCCACTTCACCCTTACCGTTTTATTCACCCTCTCTTTCCCTTTGCCTTTTTTTTGCCCGTGTGTTAGTTTGCTTGCTTGTCATCATGACTAGTCTCTTATCTTCTCCGTTATCTCCCGAGAATGAAGTGTTAAATTTTAAGCAGAGAGAGGGAGAAAATCTAAAAGATGCTTGGTATAGAATTTGCAATGCTCAAAATAGATCTACCAGGAAGCAATCCACTTCAGTTCTTCTTCGCAATTTTTATGTAGGTGCTAATCCTTGGTATAGATATATCCTTGATACCATTACCGGAGGGAATTTTTTGGGTAGCCATACTTTTGATTCATATAATGCTTTAATAGATTTATTTTTCTCACCTCCTCTTTTGGTTAATGGAACTATGTTAACTTTGGAGCATGTTATGCAAAGGCTTGAAATTATTGAAAACAAAGTTGCTACCATTGAATCCATTGAAAATCTAGATAAAAAGATTCATAATCAAATTACTCAATATGGATCTAAGGTAGGAATGGCTTTGAAAAATATTAAGGAGAAGGAACCCATGGTCAATGAGAAAATAAATTTAGATTCCACGCGAATTGATAAACTTGAGGGTATCATTACCAACTTGGGAACCGCTTTTTCTTCCGTAAAGAATACTCCTAGTTCTCCCACTAAAATTGCCAGGCTTATGTATGTTCCTAAAAGTAAAGGCGAATCATCTAGTAAGGAAACTGCGGATCTTAAATCCATAAGTATTCATCCCGATCTTTTTACTATCATCAAGGAACCATTTGCTGCAAATGAATTTTTTCTTGCACCTAAAAGTTTGATAATTTCTAGAAAGAAAGAAAATTTTAAAGGAGGTAGATGCCTCATTGAAGAATTGCCTACCAAAGATGGCAATACCTAGATCTATCCTTGCTTTTATGCCTAGCTAGGGGCGTTAAACGATAGCGCTTGTTGGGAGGCAACCCAATTTTATTTTGTGTTTTTTGTTTTTGCTTCTGTTTAGGAATAAATAATCCATCTACATTCTGTTTGGATGTGGTTTTATGTTTTAATTAGTGTTTGTGCCAAGTAAGACCTATAGGATAACCTACGAGGATAGTTGATTTGATTCTGCTGAAAAACAGAAACCTTAGCACTCACGAGATTAGCTGCCATTTTTTACTGGAGAGTGATTTTGCGTTGATTCTTTTTGCTGCCGATCAATAAACAAATTTTCCAGGACTTCCTATTTTTGTAGAATTTTTAGAGTTCCAGAAGTTTGCGTTAGTTACAGATTACTACAGACTGTTCTGTTTTTGACAGATTCTGTTTTTCGTGTGTTGTTTGCTTATTTTGATGAATCTATGGCTAGTAATTAGTTTATAAACCATAGAGAAGTTGGAATACAGTAGGCTTAACACCAATATAAATAAAGAATGAGTTCATTACAGTATCCTGAAGTAGTCTTTTGTTTTCTTTCTCTAACGGAGCTCACGAGATTTCTGTTGAGTTTTGTGTTGTGAAGTTTTCAAGTTTTGGGTGAATTCTTTTGATGAATTATGGAACAAGGAGTGGCAAGAGCCTAAGCTTGGGGATGCCCATGGCACCCCCAAGATAATCCAAGGACACCAAAAAGTCAAAGCTTGGGGATGCCCCGGAAGGCATCCCCTCTTTCGTCCACTTCCATCGGTAATTTACTTGGAGCTATATTTTTATTCACCAACATGATATGTGTTTTACTTGGAGCGTCTTGTATTATTTGTGTCTTTGCTTGTTAGTCTACCACAATCATCCTTGCTGTACACACCTTTTGAGAGAGCCATACATGATTTGGAATTTGTTAGAATACTCTATGTGCTTCACTTATATCTTTTGAGCTTGATAGTTTTGCTCTTTGTGCTTCACTTATATCTTTTTGAGCGTGATAATTTTTGCTCTAGTGCTTCACTTAGATCTTTTAGAGCACGGTGGTGGATTTGTTTTAAAGAAGCTTGATCTCTCATGCTTCACTTAGATTATTTTGAGAGTCATTAATAGCATGGTAATTTGCTTAATGTTAATATACTTAGTGTTCAAAATATGTGAAACTTTCTTTTGAGTGAATTGAATACTAAGATAAATTTAATGCTTAATAATTGTTTTAAGATATGGAGGTAATAATATCAAAGTCGTGCTAGTTGAGTAGTTGTGAATTTGATAAATACTTGGGTTGAGGTTTGTAAGTCCCGTAGCATGCACGTATGGGTAAAGTTGTGTAACAAATTTGAAGCATGAAGTGTACCTGGCTTGTGCATCCTTATGAGTGGCGGTCGGGGACGAGCGATGGTCTTTTCCTACCAATCTATCCCCCTAGGGGCATGCGTAGTAGTACTTTGCTTCGAGGGCTAATAAACTTTTGCAATAAGTATATGAGTTCTTTATGACTAATGTGAGTCCATGGATTATACACACTTTTACCTTTCCTCATTTGCTAGCCTCTTCGGTACCGTGCATTGCCCTTTCTCACATTGAGAGTTGGTGCAAACTTTCCCAGTACATCCAAACCCCGTGATATGATACGCTCTTTCACACATAAACCTCCTTATATCTTCCTCAAAACAGCCACCATACCTACCTATTATGGCATTTCCATAGCCATTCCGAGATATATTGCCATGCAACTTTCCACCGTTCCATTCATAATGACATACTTTACTTTTGTCATATTGCCATTGCATGATCATGTAGTTGACATCGTATTTGTGGCAAAGCCACCACACATTATTTTTCATACATGTCACTCTTGATTCATTGCACCACCCCGGTACACCGCCGGAGGCATTCATATAGAGTCATATCTTGTTCTAGTTTCGAGTTGTAATATCAAGTTGTTGTAATGAAAGTGTGATGATCATCATTATTAGAGCATTGCCCCAACGAGGAAAAGGATGATGGAGACTATGATTCCCCCACAAGTCGGGATGAGACTCCGGACGAAAATAAATAAATAAAAAGAGAAAAGAAAAAAAGAGGCCATGAAAAAAAGGAGAAAAGGCCCAAATAAAAAAATGAGAGAAAAAGAGAGAAGGGGCAATGTTACTATCATTTTACCACACTTGTGCTTCAAAGTAGCACCTTGTTCTCCATGTAGTGAGTCTCATATATTTGTGCTTCAAAGTAGCACCTTGTTCTTCATGTAGTGAGTCTCATATATTTGTGCTTCAAAATAGCACCATGTTTTTCATATAGTGAGTCTCATAAATTATCTTGTTCATACTAGTGGGAATTTTTCATTATAGAACTTGGCTTGTATATTCCAATGATGGGCTTCCTCAAAATGCCCTAGGTCTTCGTGAGCAAGCGAGTTGGATGCACACCCACTAGTTTTCTTTTGTTGAGCATTCATAGCTCTAGTGCATCCGTTGCATGGCAATCCCTACTCCTCATGTTGACATCAATTGATGGGCATCTCCATAGCCCGTTGATTATCCTCGTCAATATGAGACTTTCTCCTTTTTTGTCTTCTCCACACAATCCCATCATCATATTCTATTCCACCTATAGTGCTATATCCATGGCTTGCGCTCATATATTGCGTGAGGGTTGAAAAAGCTGAAGCGCGTTAAAAAGTATGAAACAATTGCTTGGCTTGTCATCGGGGGTATAGAAGTTGGGAACATCTTTGTGTGACGAAAATGAAGCATAGCCTAACTATATGATTTTGTAGGGATGAACTTTCTTTGGCCATGTTATTTTGAGATGACATAATTGCTTGATTAGTATGCTTGAAGTATTATTATTTTTATGTCAATATGAACTTTTATCTTGAATCTTTCGGATCTGAATATTCATACCATGATTAAGAAGATTTACATTGAAATTATGCCAAAGTATCACTCCGCATCAAAAATTCTTCTTTTTATCATTTACCTACTCGAGGACGAGTAGGAATTAAGCTTGGGGATGCCTGATACGTCTCCAACGTATCAATAATTTTTGATTGCTCCATGCTACTTTATCTACAGTTTTGGACTATATTGGGCTTTATTTTCCACTTTTATATTATTTTTGGGACTAACTTATTAACCGGAGGCCCAACCCAGAATTGCTGTTTTTTGCCTATTTCAGTGTTTCGAGGAAACAAAATATCAAATGGAGTCCAAACGGAATGAAACCTTCGGGAACGTGATCTTCTCACCGAACGTGATCTAGGAGACTTGGACCCTACTCCAAGAAGCTTCCGAGGAGGTCACGAGGGTGGAGGGCGCGGCCCTACCTCGTGTGCCCCTCGGAGCTCCACCGACATACTCCTTCCTCCTATATATACCTACGTATCCCCAATAAACCAGACACGGAGCCAAAAACCTAATTCCACCGCCGCAACCTTCTGTATCCATGAGATCCCATCTTGGGGCTTGTTCCGGAGCTCCACCGGAGGGGGCATCCACCACGGAGGGCTTCTACATCATCACCATAGCCCCTCCGATGAAGTGTGAGTAGTTTACTTCAGACCTTCGGGTCCATAGCTAGTAGCTAGATGGCTTCTTCTCTCTTTTTGGATCTCAGTACAATGTTCTCCCCCTCTCTCGTGGAGATCTATTCGATGTAATCTTCTTTTTGCAGTGTGTTTGTTGAGACCGATGAATTGTGGGTTTATGATCCAACTTATCTATGAATAATATTTGAATCTTCTCTGAATTCTTTTATGTATGATTGAGTTATCTTTGCAAGTCTCTTCGAATTATCCGTTTGGTTTGGCCAACTAGATTGGTAGTTCTTGCAATGGGAGAAGTGCATGGCTTTGGGTTCAATCTTGCGGTGTCCTTACTCAGTGACAGAAAGAGTTGCAAGGCACGTATTGTATTGTTGCCATCGAGGATAACAAGATGGGGTATTTATCATATTGCATGAATTTATTCCTCTACATCATGTCATCTTGCTTAAGGCGTTACTCTGTTTTTAACTTAATACTCTAGATGCATGCTGGATAGCGGTCGATGAGTGGAGTAATAGTAGTAGATGCAGAATCATTTCAATCTACTTGTCTCGGACGTGATGCCTATATACATGATCATACCTAGATAACCTCATAACTATGCTCAATTCTATCAATTGCTCAATAGTAATTTGTTCACCCACCGTAGAATACTTATGCTCTTGAGAGAAGCCACTAGTGAAACCTATGGCCCCCGGGTCTATTCTCATCATATCAATCTCCATCACTTTATTTACTTGCTTTGCCTTTTACTTTTTACTTTGCATCTTTATACCAAAAATACCAAAAATATTATCTCTATCAGATCTCACTCTCGTAAGTGACTGTGAAGGGATTGACAACCCCTAAGCATTGGTTGTGAGTTGCTATCGTTTTGTGCAGGTACGAGGGACTTGCGCGTGACCTCCTACTGGATTGATACCTTGGTTCTCAAAAACTGAGGGAAATACTTACGCTACTGTGCTGCATCACCCCCTCCTCTTCGGGGAAAACCAACGCAAGCTCGAGACGTAGCACATGGCATGATGCACAACCAAGTATGATGCATGACAAAGGCTATATAATGCTACTCATGGCAAAAGATGATGCAAAAAAGAACAACACATCAAAGCAAGTTCAAATGAGGCCGGAAACAACATATAACAAATCCGGTAAGTCCTCATATGCAAATTTCGAAATTGGTCCAGATCTGAATAAACCTTATGTTCAAGTTGTTAACCAGCAAGTTAAGATGCACCAAGATGATCTACACGATATTCTAGTCAAGTTACATATAAAGTTTGTTTAATTCGGAGCAACGACCTAGAAGATATGAGCAAAACAAGTTAAACATGGCATTGATGCAAAATGCATTCAAACATCAAGCAAACACACTCCAAACATGGATGCAACAAGGTAATATGAAACTACATGCAATTCTAAGCAAGTTTCATATAGAGCACACTCAAAATGGAGCAACGTTTCAACACATACACTATACAAGTTTAAAGGACAAGATGTCCAAAACAGCAACAAGACATCTTGCAAGCATCATAACAATATGCTACAGCATATCAACATGAAAACAAAATACATGGACATGATGTACAGGTAAATCATGACAAAGCATGAACACTTAGCTATCTCCATTAAACAATATAACATGCTCAAAAGGACATGGAAAGATTGCAAATAATAACAGTTTGACAGACTTAACAGAAATCACTGTGCATGGCAGAAATAACATCAGGTTATAATGTTTAGAGATATCAAAAAAGATCCTACAGGAACATAAGATGGCAAACAAAGGCATGGCATGCTAATACTAAAGACAAAGAACAAAACTCCCTTACTGAACAAATTCCAAAGATCAACAGAAAAGATGGTAGCATCCATGTAAGCATGGCAAATGATATGACAGATTCAGACATGGCAGGAAAAACAATAAGTAGGCATGTTGGTGAGCTTGTACCACTCACCACAGAGCAATACATGGCATGAAAAGGTGACCAACAGTAAGAAACATGTTTATGAAGCTAAGCACGACAAGAGAAAGTACATAGGGTGCATGGCTCACTACGAAAACACATGGCAAAACTGAACTTAATGTTAACAGGCTGACAACAACATTATTTAGCAATTTGAGAGAAAAATTACAATAAGCTACAGCAGGCTATAAATGCAACCAAGAGCATGGATGGATAGATCATGAGATGTATAACAAAACATCCTTAGTGAACATCTCCAGATTAAGCATAGAACGACTTGTAGCAGCACGTTTACATAGCATCATGATATAACAGATTCAGTCAAGCAAAACAGTAACATCAAGTAACCTACTTCACAAGCTTGATGAAATCACTACAAAGACTCACAAAAATACACGGATTGCACCATAGTAAAGATGGCATGATGTACCTCGAAACTCATGTAGACATCAAGCTCATAAGGTGGACACACAAAATGCAATGAAAAAGACAAATCACCAAGTTCTGTTAATAGACAACAGTTAACATCATATAGCACTCTTGCAATGATGATTAGGGCATCAAGGTGAATTCAAACAAGCATGGCACAATGGAACAAAATGAATAGCATCTCACAATGAACATTTTGATATATTACACGCTCAAAACAGAGCAGAACACATGAAGTTATGGCATGTAGAACATAGCACCAGAATGCAAATATTTCGGGACTTGGAAGAAAATATACCCTCCAAAAGTCAACGGGACGAGGCGGTTCGGGGACGAGCACATCCGGGGATGGGGGAGACGTTTGGTTGGGGTGGTGGTGGATATCGTCCAGATCCGGTGGATCCAGCGAGGATGGCTCCGGCGAGGTGGCGGCTGGCGGGGAGGCGCGGTGCGGAGCTCCTCCGGCGAGCTCCGGCGGCCGGAGGCGGCGGGGCCGGCGAGGTGGCGGTCACGGGCGGCGGGGCCGGAGCGGAGGGCCGACGCGGGGCGGCGGCGCAGCTTGCCGGACGGCAGGGAGGCGACACCGGGCGGCGGGGCGGAGGCAGAGCGCGGGGTTGGGGCAGCGGCGGGGGAGGCGGGGCGGTGAACGGCGGCGGAGGCGGCGGCGAGCGACGGTCGGTGGGGCGGCGCAATCTGGCGGGGACGACGCGCGCGCCGGCGAGGCGGCGTTCGGGCGAGCGGGTCAGGATAGGCTCGGCGCGGCGGCGGACGTGTCCGGTGGTGGGGTGGACGTGTCCGGCGGCGGGAGGAAGGAGGAGACTAGGGTTAGGGTGGAATTCATCTGCGAATTTCGGGGGAGGATGTGTTTATATAGGCATAGGGAGCTAGGAGACTCCAAATGGGGTGCGGTTTTCGCCCACACGATCGTGATCGAACGATCGAGAGCAAGGAGGGAGTTAGGATGGGCTCATGGGCTGCGGTGAAGAGGGGCTGGGCTGCAAAGAGAGAGGGGTTTCGGGCTACGCGGTTAACCGTTGGGGCATCAAACGACCTCCAAATTGAACGAAATTTGACGGGCGGTCTACCAGTGATATACCAAGGCCACTCGACAAATACCGACCCATTCCGAGAATGTTTTTCTCCCGCTAACAAAACAAGGTCTGAGAGGGGCGACGGGCGCGCGCGAGAGGTCTGGACTCCAAACGGACAACGGAGAGAACCGGGGGAACCCGAACGCATGCAAGTTTTGGAAAACATGCAGATGAAATGCAGATGATGACATGGCAAAATACAACACGCAAGCAAATGACATGGCAACGACGGCGAATAACTTGAGGACATCTAGCGCATCAGATCCGGGGCGTTACATAGGAGGGTGTAATATGTACGAAAACAGGACGGAAGAGATAACCAGAACTATGATGTGTAAACTAAGCAGAAGACATTTCACCAAATTAGAAGCAATGCAATGGAAGGTAGACACCATATGAAAGATGCTACAAATATCGCTCTGCCAAGTTAACAGTGTCTCATCATAAATGGCGTTTAAACAAATGTGAAGCAGTACAAGAAATAAATCATATGCAAGATGCAAACAACATCACACTACCATGTTAGAGGTCTCTCGCCATTAGTGCCATTGCATATTCACAGCATTGCATATTCACAGCTTATGATGTGTAAACTAAGGAGAAGGCATTTCAACAAATTAGAAGAAATGAAAGCTAGACACCATATGAAAGATGCAACGAATATCACTCTACCAAGTTAAAACTGTCTCATCATAAGTGCCATTTCAACAAATTAGTAGTACAAGCTAGAAAATAATGCGAGATGTAACCTATATAACACTCCGAAGTCAAACGTGTCTTATGATAAGTGATTGTTGCAGGTTACACGACAGTAGTAATTTGATGTAAGAACATGGTGTGATAGACAGATATTGTATGTTCTAGAAACATGAACACATGTCTTATTCAAGTATAATGTGTAAAGTAAGCAGATGGAATTCAACAAAATTAGAAGCAATACAAGCTAGACATCACACATAACATGCAACCACATATAACAATGCCAAGTTAGAGGGAGCACCGGTGATGGTGCACTAGGGGAGACGTGCTCATCATAAACACAGCTTTGTTAAGTGTCTATGCATGTGTTGTCTTGGAAATCATCTTGGGGGTGTGGAGGAGTAGAAACTGTAGAGGCCCTCCATTCGGAAGGAGCACCTTTATCCGCTGCCTTGCTAACTTCCTTCTGCTTTATTGATTTTGAATTGTCAAGTAAAACCGACAAGAAAAAGCAATAAAATTCTCTCTTCAGAACTCATTCATGCATAATACTGACAATCACTACTTTGATGTAAGGCAAACACATGATACCAGGATGGAATATGTACGAAAAATAGGACGGCATGGCATGTTCACAACTGTTTGTGTAAACTAAGCAGAAACCATTCCAACAAATAAGAAGCAATGCAAGCTAGACACCACATGAAAGATGCAACCAATATGACTCTGCCAAGTTAAAAGCGTCCCATCATAAATGGATTTCAACAAATTAGAAGCAGCGCATGCTATAAATCATATGAAAGATGCAACTAATATTGCACTTCATATAATAAAGGTGTCTCGTCATATTGATTGATGCGGGATACAAAAAAAAATAGTAGTTTTATGCAAGGACATGCTTAATAGACAGATGTACTATGTACTAAATACAGGAGGAATGTCACATTAACATGTATAATGTATAAGCTAAGCAGACTAGCACATGCAGTTTAACCAGATTGGAAGAATTACAATCTAGACACCATATGCAACATGCAACCACATATCACGCTGCCAAGTTAGAGCAAGCACCTGCGATGCTAATGTAGGGGAAATGGTGTAATCAACTACAGAGCCACGTTCACTATCTTCATCTAGCCTTGCTATTTCTTGAGAATCATGTCGGGAGGCTGACGCTGCATTCTTTAAGTGAGGAGTAGTCCACTTGTTTGCCTGCCTCATCATAAGTGATTGATGAGGGATACACAAGAACATTAGTTTGATGTAAGAACATGGTTAATACACAGATGTACTAGTATGTACTAAAAACAGAAAGGCATGTCATATTCAAAGGTATAATGTGTAAGCTAAGCAGATGCAATTTAACCAAATTAGAAGCAATACAAGCTAGACATCCGGCTGGAGTGGTGAGCATGATCATCTAGGACCTGAGAGGCTGGTGGGAGGCGGGCTGCTTCGCCACCATCGCAGCTTTTTAGTTGGCTTCCAGGTGATGCCTGTCTTTGCTGGGCTTGTCACTGGCTCGGCCAGTGCCCTGACTAGCTATTTGTCTTCTGGTGCTCACGGGATGGTGGTTCATGTAAAAAATATCTTTCCTTATCTTAATAAAGACCGACTTAGGCCTTTCGAATACAAGCTAGACACCATATGTAACATGCAACCACATATGACACCGCGAAGTTAAAGCAAGCACCTAGGATGGTGGTTCATTGCGAGCGAGGTCATCAACTCCAGAGCTACGTTTACCGTCTCCATATGCCGACACTGCACCCTTTATAGCGCTGTAACGTGTCGTGCCTAGCCGCATAGAAAGCTGGCACGACTTGTCTCTTTTCTTTTTTGCTTCTCTCGAGGCATACTCTGAAATACCCTTGCACAAAAACACAATAGTGAGAGTATGGGTGAAGTGTGTGCAGAACTAGTGCACTGTAAAAGTAGCAGATAGCAGGTGGCTGAAAAATAAATGACAGGAGACATATGATAGCTCTACAACATTGCATGGCAAACACAATTAGATTCTACTCCGTATGATTTTGTAATATATGAGAACAGGAAATGCAGGTACTCCTCCAGCACACCACCACATGTGGTCATATCTAAGATAACAGTCGACTGAAAATAAATAGGTCAGTCAACTTTTTTTAATGAACCGTCCGATCGATAAGGAACGGGCAGATGACCTTTGTCTACCTCCCGCCAGTCACTGTTGACGATCTTTCTCGAACCGCCAGCGATCACCGGCCCAGACCCCTGCGTCCACCACCCCGCCCTCCCCTCGACCTCACACCATTGTCGTGCTTGGCAGCGCCCCCAGGCCATCCCTTTAATCCCGGCCGACCTCCAGATCAGGCGCCAGTAGCTCTAGGCCCCACACGCCCCTAAGACAAACACCAAGGCGCTGCTTCCCCAGCGTAATAGGCGTACTAGCGCCTGTTACGCCGGGGAATGCTTCCGTTAATTGGGAATCAACTGACCAGAAATTGAAATTCAGGGGGGCAACAGACCTCTAGCTAAGGTGAAATAGTATATGAGGAGAAACCTTGTGCATCACGAGTTACTAGGAACATCTAGTATGAAGAAGAAGCGGTCAACTAGTGTCTTCTGTGGGATGAATACCGTGCAAGTAGACACGTATGATTTGCACGAATAAGGGAAGAGGAGTACCCTTATCGGTTGCCAGTGTGGTGTCGATATGTCGCGGCGATCTTCTTGTTTTTCCCGGGGGAACCGATGTTTTGGAGAGCCGTGGATCCTTGGACAAACCCATGGCCAAATTGCTGACTGTGTTGCCGTGGCCGTATATCGGCGGAACGGAAGCAGATCCGAGGCGGCGAAGGACGGCGTAGCAGGAACAACTCCAGTGCGGTGGACGGTGGCGAAGTTGGAGCGGCAGCGGTGAGGCACAGGATGGCGTGGTTGAACTGGCTCGGGTATGGATGGCTCAGCCTCGGCTTCAACTACTAGCCGTGGAGGGCGTTGTGGTTGAGGTTGCGGTGGATGAAGATGTCGGGGTATCGGCTCCGGCGTGATGGAGGAGGGTGGCGGTTGATGGGTGGGATGGGGTGGCGGGCGGAGGACGTCGGGGTTTCACGGCTGGTGGAGAGGTAGTTTTGGCGCCCATGGAGTATGACTGGGGAATCGGACGGGTGGGGGGAACCATGTTTCGGTCTGGGATGTGCTTGTTTTTGGCTTTTTTGAACAGAAGATGGGACGCGCTTGTTTGAAATTTGGGGAAAATACAAACTTTGCCCCCCTCTTAAATTTTGGACCAACTGCTGGTCGGGGGTAGGATGGTAATCCCAGGTGTCCCAAATAGTGGGCTGAAAGCACAAGTGCTCCCTAGGTGGTTTTGGTAATTAATGTCAACATATCTCTTGTTGGACTAACACTTTTATCTAGTATGTTTCAGATAAGTTCAACAATGGAGTGGCATGGACTAAAGGATGTGGGAACTCCTTCAAGATGCTAAGGACAAAGGATTGGCTCAAGCTTCAAGCTCAAGACTCTTCATTTTACATTTTAGTCATCCAAGATCACATTGAGTCTATAGGAAAAGCCAATACTATCAAGGAGGGATGAGGTGTTGCTTAATGAGCCTCTTGCTTAAAGTGCTTAGTGATATGCTCCAAAACCCTCAACTACTTTCCCACTTCCACAAATGACCTAAACCTAAAGCCAAAATCGGTCACACCGATTCTTTCTATCCGGCGCCACCGATTTCAGATGTCTTAGCCACTGCCACAAACCCTAAGCAAATCGGTCTCTCCGATAGGGATCTTGGTCTCACCGAGATGGGATTGTAATCTCTCTGTGTATGTCCATTACCAAAATCAGTCCCACCGAGTTTGAGTAATCCGTACTACCGAGATTACAATGCAAACTTCCTGGTTGACTCATTACCAAAATCGGTCTCACCGAGTTTGTGTAATCGGTCCAACCGAGTTTGCCTGACCAACTCTCTGGAAAGCTTATTACCAAAATTGGTCTCACCGAGTTTGTGTAATCGGTCTTACCAAGATTACGTTATGCCCTAACCCTAACCATATCGGTCTCACCGAGTTGCATTTCGGTCCCACCGAAAATCCTAACGGTCACATTATTTGCTAAATCGGTCTGACCGAGTTTAACGATTCGGTCCCACCGAGTTTGGTAGATTGTGTGTAACGGTTAGATTTTGTGTGGAGGCTATATATACCCCTCCACCTCCTCTTCATTCGTGGAGAGAGCCATCAGACTGAACCTACACTTCCAGCATACATTTTATGAGAGAGAACTACCTACTCATGTGTTGAGTCCAAGATATTCCATTCCTGCCATATGAATCTTGATCTCTAGCCTTCCCCAAGTTGCTTTCCACTCAAATCTTCTTTCCACCAGATCCAAATCCTATGAGAGAGAGTTGAGTGTTGGGGAGACTATCATTTGAAGCACAAGAGCAAGGAGTTCATCATCAACGCACCATTTGTTACTTCTTGGAGAGTGGTGTCTCCTAGATTGGCTAGGTGTCAGTTGGGAGCCTCTGACAAGATTGTGGAGTTGAACCAAGGAGTTTGTAAGGGCAAGGAGATCGCCTACTTCGTGAAGATCTACCGCTAGTGAGGCAAGTCCTTCGTGGGCGATGGCCATGGTGGGATAGACAAGGTTGCTTCTTCGAGGACCCTTCGTGGGTGGAGCCCTCCATGGACTCGCGCAACCGTTACCCTTCGTGGGTTGAAGTCTCCATCAACGTGGATGTACAATAGCACCACCTATCGGAACCACGCCAAAAACATCCGTGTCTCCAATTGCGTTTGAATCCTCCAAACCCTTCCCTTTACATTCTTGCAAGTTGCATGCTTTACTTTCCGCTGCCCATATACTCTTGCATGCTTGCTTGATATGTATTGTGAATGTTAAACTTGTGCCTAAACTCCACTTAAACTTAAGGAAACTTAAAAACTGCAACTTTGGTACTTAGTGTCTAATCACCCCCTCTAGACACCTCTTCTCAAGGTCCTACAAGTGGTATCAAAGCATTGGTCTCCATTGCCTTGGTTTAATCACCATTGGAGGAAGATGGATGAGTCTACTTTGGGGAGTCTTAGACATAGAGTGCCTATTCTTGATGGAGAGTATTTTCATGAGTGGAAAAATGAGATGCTTGTAATTTTCAATCAATATCATTTGAACAAGTACATTGCTAGCCCTTGTGCACCTTATGTTGATCCTATGCATCCTACCCATGACGAGTCAATTGACATGATTAGGAATCTTAGAACTGCCGAACTTATCATTAGAGGATTGCCTAGAAACTTGATTGGATGTTTGCCTACTCTTAAGTGTGCCTACACTATATGGAAATTTCTTGAGGAACGATTTCCAGATTATTCCTTGAAAAATCTTGATGAAATTCTCCATAAGTCTATTGCTTTGAGTAAGATGAATACTAGTGATCCTATGTTTGGTGATCGTCTATTTGAGCTTACAAACCTTATGCATGCCAAAGGAAATGTTGGAATTATTAGTGATATTATTTCCGAAGCTATAAAAATTCATAAGCAAGATCATTGTCAAACTCATTCTAATGAATCACCCTCTCTAGGATTTGATCCACCACATGACGATGTTGAACATGGATACTATGATGAGGATGATGATAGTGACTTCGATCTTGATGATGCAATGAGACACTTTGGTCTTATGGCAAATCTTCGGGGATATATGTCAGGAGGAAAGGAATGTGTTCTTGATAGTGGATGTACCGATCACATGACCGGAGATAAAGACATGTTTCGTGAGCTTGCTGATAATGATAGTCCTCGAAAGTATGTCACTTTCAGTGAAAACTCAAAGGGTAAGGTGGTTGGCCTCGGTAAGGTGGCCATATCACATGATAGCTCCATACAAAATGTCATGCTCGTTGAATCTCTTGGATACAACTTACTTTCAGTATCTAGACTTGCTGATTTCGGTTTCAATGTCTTATTTACTGAAGTAGATTGCCAAGTGTTTCGTCGAGACAATCATAAAATGGTCTTTACCGGTGTGCGTAGAGGTGATCTATACATTGTTGATGTCACTAAAAAGGCCCAACCTAAAACTTGCCTCATTGCTAAATCCTCAAAAGGTTGGTTATGGCATAGACGACTAGGTCATGTTGGTATGCGAAACCTTGACAAGCTTATAAAAGGAAATCATATTCTTGGAGTTAACGATGTCATATTTGATAAGGATAGTCTGCTGCAGCGCTTGTCAGACAGGTAAACAGGTTGGAGGAAGGCATCCCGTGAAGAACATCATGACCACAAGGAGACCACTCGAGCTACTTCACATGGATCTTTTTGGTCCCAACTCCTACAAGAGTCTCGGTGGAAATTCTTTTGGTCTAGTTATAGTTGATGATTTTTCAAGATTTACGTGGGTGTTCTTTCTCGATGATAAATCGCAGGTCTAAAAGATCTTCAAAAACTTCGCTAGGAAGGCACAAAATCAATTTGAAGTGAAGATCAAGAAGGTTCGCAGCAACAACGGAACGGAGTTCAAGAACGCAAATGTGGACACCTTTCTTGACGAAGAAGGGACTTCACACGAGTTCTCGGCTACGTACACACCTCAACAAAACGGAGTTGTTGAGAGGAAGAACCGGACTCTCATCAAAATGGCGAGAACGATGCTTGATGAGTACAAGACACCGAAGCACTTTTGGGCAGAAGCGGTTGAGACAGCTTGTCATGGAACAAATCGCTTGTATCTTCACAAGCTACTCGGCAAGACGGCATATGAGATCCTCACCGGTAACAAACCCCAAGTTGGATACTGTCGAGTATTCGGCTCAAAGTGCTACATTCTTGATAAGCATCGTTGTTCTAAATTTGCTCCTAAATCTCATGAAGGTTTCCTACTAGGTTATGGCTCAAACTCTCACACTTACCGTGTCTACAACAATTTCACCTGAAAGGTTGAAGAGACGGTAGATGTGAAGTTTGATGAATCTAATGGCTCGCAAGTAGAGCAATTGCCAATTGATGTAGGAGACAAAGATCCTTCGGAAGCAATCCAAGACTTAGCTATTGGCAAGGTTCGTCCAACGGAGGTGAAGGAGAGTACCTCGTCCGTCCAAGTGGAAGCTTCTACTTCACGACAAGGTGAACCAAGAGTTGATACGGAAGCATCCACAAGTGGGACAACCAAGATGAAGAAAACGAGGAAGTGCATCAAGATGAACGTCAACAACCTCCTTCTCCACCACGACAAGAGAACGACAACGCCAACAATGAAGAAGGCCAAGAACAAGAACAAGATGAAGAAGATGTTCAACGAAGACCCATGCAAAAGCTTTCACGAGTTCAAGCAAGAATTGCTAAAGATCATCCCGTCGAGCAAATCTACAATGACATTCAAACTGGGAGAATCACTCGCTCTAAAACTCGTTTAGCTAACTTTTGTGAAAACTATTCTTTCATCTCTAGCATTGAACCTATGAAGGTTGAAGAAGCATTGGAAGACCCGGATTGGATAAATGCTATGCATGAAGAGCTACATAACTTTGAGAGGAACCAAGTTTGGACATTGGTTGAGAAGCCCGACAACAACCACAACATCATCGGTACCAAATGGGTGTTTCGCAACAAGCAAGATGAAGATGGACAAGTAGTTCGCAACAAAGCATGTCTCGTCGCCCAAGGCTACACGCAAGTCGAAGGTATGGACTATGGTGAGACTTATGCTCCCGTTGCTAGACTTGAGTCCATTCGCATCTTACTTGCCTATGCTAATCACCATGATATCACCTTGTACCAAAAGGACATTAAAAGTGCTTTTCTAAATGGTGAAATAGAGGAGGAAGTTTATGTTAAGCAACCTCCCGGCTTTGTCAATCCTAAGAAACCCAATCATGTTTACAAACTTCACAAACCTCTTTATGGTCTTAAACAAGCTCCTAGAGCATGGTATAAATGCTTGACCATGTTCCTTATTGAAAAAGGCTTTGAAATTGGGAAAATTGATTCTACTCTTTTTACTAAAAGGGTTAATGGAGAACTATTTGTGTGCCAAATCTATGTTGATGATATTATATTCGGTTCAACTAACCCTCATTTTAGTGAAAAGTTTGGGAAGCTAATGTCGGAGAAGTTTGAGATGTCTATGATGAGTGAACTCAAATTTTTTCTTGGGTTGCAAATCAAGCAAACTAAGGAAGGTACCTTTGTTTCTCAAATGAAGTACACCAAGGACTTATTCAAGAAGTTCAATATGCAAGAATGCAAAGGTATGTCTACACCCATGCTTACTAGTGGACATCTTGATTTGACCAAAGATAGTGAACCGGTTGATCAAAAGGTTTATTGTCGGGGGTTGGGTACGACATATGCCAAAGGATGGCTTATCATGGTGGGAGCAAGTAGAACGTCGCCGGTGCCAGGAAACGGGATGAGGCGAAGACATGCACGCCGGTGGATCTTACCCAGCTTCGGGGCTCTCCGGGGAGATAACACCCCTACTGCTGCTCTGTGGGGTCTCTGCATGATCACTAAGGCAAAGTGAGTACAAGGTTGCTCCTCGAGCTGTATTCTGGAGGTAGGAGAAGGCAAGGCTAGCTCTCTCCTCCCTATATGATCTGATCTAATGCTTATGGATTTGAACCCTTTGCATGGGTGTCCCGGGGGGTTTATATAGGCCTACCCCGGGGGTACAATGGTCATCCGGCTGGGCACGGGTCCCAGCCGTCTGCCTCTCAGGCCGCCGCCTTCTACGCCGACTGCTGGGGCTCGCCGACTGGCGGGCCCCGCCGGCGAGTCTGGCACTGTAGCCATGCTTCTAATGACGCAGGCCTGGTCATGGGGTCATGGCAACAGTGCCACCGTCCATCGGACGATCACTGTCGGCATTCCCTGTCTTGTCTGGTTAATGGCGTGTGGGGCCCGTGGGAGGGGCCGGCCGACTCCAGGGGGGCCGACTCCCACGGGTCCGTCTTCGGGGCGCATCCGCCGTCCTCTGTACTCTCGCTGACGGGCGAGTCCCGCCGTCTCTGAGTCGTACAGGTGGGCCGTCGTGGCCACAGTGCGCCGTCCATTGTGGCTGAGGTCAGGGAAGGCATGGCAACAGTGCCGCGCCACGCCGGAGATCTCTAGCGATACGGCATACTGTTGCCATGCTGGCCCCTCGTAAGCAGGAGGTGACGGCCACGCCGTGGTCATACCCACCTCGCCTATCATGACGAGAGTGGAGTCGCGGCCCGACTCTCTATAGCCGGCTTCTCTGGAAGTCGCCGGCCATGAGTCGGCTTATCTTGGAGTCGCCGTCCGGGACTCGGCTTATCTTGGAGTCGCGTCTGGGACTCGGCTTGAGGGGCGCGGCCTCCCCCGATGTCTTGAAAGGCTCTGGACCTCGGGTTAGCCTACCCGTGGCCCATTACTCCGACAGTAGTCCCCGAAGCTGGTGAGGCTCCAAGAGTGATACGTTGCGGGGCCTCAACAGTTTCATTCTTCCGGTGGTTGAATCTGGGCTTCGCTTGCCGTCTTCCCCCGGGCCGACTATTCGAAGTCGGATCCGCAAAGGGCCGTCTTGCTCCGTAAAGAGTTCAAAAGGCGTGGCGGGAGACCAGGCGGCGTGCCTGATAGGCTTCCCCATAGCCGCCCGCCGCGGTCGTGTCGTGCGGCCCCACGCGGCAAGGACAGTCTGCCTACCCACGCGCGCGACGGGATAGGCCGTCAGGCGGGGCCCGCCACTACCGTGCCCGGGCACGCGATCGAATCCGGTGTGGCCATGCGGACGGTTGGGTTTCCCACATCATTACTGCATGCAGTAACTTTGCGGGGTAAATCGTGGGGGGGTGCGTGGGGTCCCACGCGTAGTTAATACCACGCCTGCCCCATCGGCTTCTCAGCCTACAAGGCTATAAGTAGGCGGGAGGAGTGGAGCGGCAAAGCACGTGCGCCCATCTTCCCTGCTCCCCCGCCTCCTCTTGCCTCCTCTGCTCTTCTTCTTTGCCGCCGTCGTGCAGAACCACACCGTGCCAATGGTGACGAGCTCCTCCTCTACCGCCGCGGCTTCTGCCGTGCGCTCCGGCGTGTGGGACGGCTCGGAGGTAGATGACGACCTCATCAAGTTTCTCCGCAAGACGCGCCGCCTCCCCAGCGTGAACCTCATGCGAGCCCGCGCCGCGCCGGCGAGGGAGATATCGCCGGCGCCGGAGGAAGGCGAGCGGGTCATCTTCCGCTGCACCTCATGCGCGGCCTGGGGCTGCCGGCGAGCGGCTTCTTCCGCTCTTTCTTGGAGTTCCACGGGCTCCAGCCGCACCACCTCACCCCGAACATGGTGGTGTTGCTGGCTGCCTTCGCCACCCTGTGCGAAGGCTTTCTCGGTGTTCTCCCCACCCTCGAGCTGTGGGGAGAATTCTTCTCATCCAAGCTCGGCACGCATGTTGCCGGTGTGCCGGCTCAATGCGGCGCCTTCATCGCGATGCGGCGATCGACGACCGACAACCCGTTCCCCTCCATCCTACTGATCAAGTCGGTGAAGATGTGGCAGCGGTCGTACTTCTACGTGAAGAACGTCGCCCCCGACGGCGACTGGGTCAATCTACCGCCTTATGAAGCCGGCGCACCGGCTGGGAGGCTCCCCAGCTGGTCTCATCGAGCCAAGACGCTGACTCCCGCCGGAGCCACCGCCGTGGTGCGGCTCCGAGTTCTGACGCAGTCGGAGGGCCTGGTTGGGGCCGACTTGCTGGCCGCCTTCATGGCGCGCCGAGTCCTCCCGCTCCAAGGCCGGCCTCATCTGATCAGTCAGATGAGCGACCACCGGGACCCGAGTCGGATGTGCACCAGGGAAATGCCCCGCGCAGAGGTGGCAAACATGGTGAACCATATCGCCAACTGCGAGCTCGGGGAGGACTGGCAGTTCGGCAAGGAGCCGTACTCGCGTGCCAACCCCCCTCCAGTGGTAAGTTGCATCTCTTTATTGCTTTGTCTTCTTTATAGCCGAATCCGACTTCTGATTTTCATTGGTTTCTCTGAATTAGAACCCCCTCATTCAGCCCGTAGCCGGCGTTGCAAGACCGTCCCGCGAGTTTGTCCGCGACCGAGCGGAGAGCGACGTCGACGACCCCGACTTGGGGGCGGCGGCGATGGAGGCCGACGCTGAAGGCGGAGGAGGAGGAGCGGGAAGCGGCCTCAGGCCCTCGGCCACCTTCGTCAACTGGCCTGAAGACGACGCCGAAGGGGAAGTCGTCCCGTGCCACCAGCCAAGGGTCGGCCCATCAGGCGCAGGTTCCTCTGCCGGCTTGGCCGGCCAAGGCGGCGTGAAGAGGCGCCACGCTGGGTCGAGCTCGCTCGGCGACAAGTCGAAGAAGTTCAAGGGGGCGTCCGCCGCGACCAAGCGAGAGGAGGCGGCCGCGAAGGCCAAACGCTTCCGTAAGGAAGTGAAGAGGCCGCCGCTGGTCTCTGCGTAAGTGTTTCCGCCTTTGTCTTTTTCCTTTTTGTGAATCTTGTCCGAGTTTCTCTTTTACACTCCCTTTTTCTTCAGGGCTCCCCTTACCCTTGAGAGGGTCGCCGTCCCCTCCATCATGGGGTCGGCAGAGACGTCCGCCAATACTCGGCGGGTTGACCCCGCCGCCGACCTCCAGGAGGCGACAGAGCAAAACGCGCGGGAGAAGCGCGACGAGGAGGAGGCGGACCGCCTGGAGAAGGCGGAGGCCGAGAAGGCGGCGGCCTCCGCCCAGAAGAAGCTGGAAGAGGCCGAAGCTGCCATTACAGCAAGGCGGCGAGTCAAGGAGACCGCGCACCGCAAATCGGCGTTGCTTGTCATCCTGCTGTCCTCCGCACCGCCGCCTCCGGAATTCACGGGGCAGACCGGGGAAGCCGGCGCCGAAAACCCCATCATGGAGAAGGAGAGCGGCGAGGCCTCCATGTCGGACACGCTTGTGCCACCACCGCCGCCTCCACCGCCGTCTAGGAGCGTGCGTGGAGAACAGCCGGCGGGCCCGTCGGTGCCGCCGACTGAAGACGAGGCCGTGGCGACGCTACTCCTTAAAGTCGCCTTGCCAGCGCGCCGCTGTCTTGAGAAGGCGACTTCGGCGCCGTGGGCCCTGGAGGTCGGTGCCGCCAGCTCGGCCATCCCAAACGCCGAGGCGATGAGCACCGCGCCCGTTGGGTGGGTGTGCGGAGGCGGCACAGGCCCGGTGAACCAGGCGCTTGTGAACGTCCAAGCGAAGCTGCGGGCCGACGGGGACGCCCTCCAGAACTGCACCAGGGCGTATCTGGCATCGCGGACGGCCGTCCGAGTATGTTTTCCTTTTTGATTCTTGTTTTCCTTGTTCTTCTCTGTGGGGGTGTGCTAGCGCACCCACTGGGTGTAGTCCCTGAGTTTCGGGCCAGCTGCTGAGCAGGCGGTTCGGAACTCCCTCCGGCGAGTTCCAAGTATTTATCTTTCTATGAAATGTTCATTACAGGAGTATCACAAGCTCCGCGCCACTGCCTTCAATCGCAATGTCGAGGAGTTGAGCAAGCGGACTGCCGACTTGACGGAGAGCCGGCGTGAGTTCTTCTTCTTCTTCGCGGGGGGGCGCTGGCGCACCCGCGGGCTGTAGTCCCCGAGATTCGGGCCGACTGCTGAGCAGTCGGGCCGGATCTTCCCAGCGACCTTCTTTCCTGGCGACTTGACGTCCCTTTCTTTCGTTCTTCAGGGACCAACACCACTCTTCAGGAGCAGCTGGGCGAAGTCAACACCGCCTTGCACATCAAGGGGGAGGAGTGCAGCAAGCTTGCCATAGAGCGCGACCTGCTGGCTGCGCAGCTGGCCGAGGAGAAGGAGCTGCTCAAGAAGGCGCAGGACGAGGCCGAGAAGAAGGAGGCTGCTCTCCTGGCCGAGTTTGAGAGCGAGCGCTCCTCCTGGACTAACAAGGAGGCGATGCTGACCTCCGGCTTCCATGAGATCGAGGACATTGTCGACGGTGAGTTTCTTTTCTTCCTTTCTTTCTTTGAGTTTCCGACTATAGGTCGGGCTGACTTCTGATTTTTTGACTTGCTTCTTTTTTGTCTTGGCAGACTTCTTCCCTGGCCACTTGCAGGCAGTCACTCAGGCCATCGAGGCTAATCGCGAGGCGTGGAGGGCAAGCGGCGCGGAGATCACCGCTAACGCCCCCCTGACCGTCGACGAGCAGCTTCTGAGCATCGAGGCCCGTCTTCGTCCGGCCCATCGGCTGATGCGCCGGCTTCAGCGTGCCGGCGCCCAGGCAGTTGCCGCCCTGTGGCCAGACATGCCGGCTCTGTGCACCGCCAGTCGGACTGCCGACTGGCTGGAGGTCACAGCCGGCCGTCTTGAAGCTTGGAAGGGTTCCTCGGCCCGGGCCGGAGCGCGCCGGACCTTGGAATTCGTCAAGGCGTGGTATCCGGGGCTGGACCTGGACCAGCTGGCCACGTTTCGGTCAGAGGCCCAGGCGGAGCTGGTGGCTGTGGAGGGCGCCCTTGTCAAGCATGCGTCGGTGATCGCCGACTACATAGACACCAGTGTCTTCGTCCCTGAGAGGGCTGCAGGTGGCGAGGAGGTGCCGCCAGAGTGGTTCGGGATGAACCCGGACTATGGCGAGGACTCGACAGAGGTGATTGACTCCAGCACTGAGGAGGAAGGCGAGGCGGAGGGCGAAGGCGAGACAGAGGTGCCAGAAGACGGAGCCGGTGACCAGCCTCAGCTCGACCGCACCTCCAGCAACGAGCCGCGTCCGACCGGGCCAGTCACCGCTGGTGGCGATCAAGCCGAGACTGCCCAGCCGGCCGCCCCGGCGCATGACACCGCCGTCTCCTCCGACCCTTCGAACCCGTCTGCTGCTCCCTAGGCTGCCTTCTGGCTTTTTTTTATCCGCTCTAGAAAGTCTTTCAAGAACTTGTTAATTTGCACAATTCCACCCGCGGGGTGTATTCTGAACTTCTGTTTGAAGATTCGGCCAAGGGCCTATGCTATGTAAATATTAATCCGAGTTCTATCTTTCCTTGATCATTGCTCCTTTGGCTTTTTCCTTTGCCGCCTTCCCCTAGTTGCCGCCTTGTCAGCCGAACAACCGCTCCGCGGACTGCCGCTGGACCAAATGCCTGGCTACTTTGGGGAAAGCAAGTACTTGCCATTCATTGGAGTCTTTTTAACAAGTTGGATAGAAAGCGGCAAGCCGACTACTCGCGAGTCAGTTTTTACGAAAAGGGGCTAGAAGCCAGCTTAAGCTATGTTAATGCTTTAGGTCCTTAGCCATTTTTCGTGTGAGCGCCCATTCATCCTTACTCCTGCCTACCAAACAGTCGCTTTGCAAGCTGCGGCTTCTGGCAGGAGACGGCTTAGGCGCCGCACACTATTTGTCCGACTTCAGGAAACATTTCATAGCACCAGACGGCGAGTCCCCAGGCCGACTAGTCGAACCTGGCGCCAAGCGGCGTAGCAAGAAGTAGCATACTCAAAGGCATAACTCTTATCATACAGATAACCAAAAGGGGTAGTCCCCGAGCTCGTCTCGGGGGGCCCGAAGTCTCGGTACTTTAATACAAAGGGGTAGCATGGTACATACTGCATGAACTGTAAAATCTACGGAGGAGATTTGCATTCCACGGCCGCTCCGACTCTTTGCCGGAGTCGTCTCTCTTGCGTGCTCCGGGCTTCTGAGCGTCGATCAGGTAGTAGGAGTCATTGCCCAGCACTTTGCTGATAATGAAGGGGCCTTCCCAAGGTGCCGACAGCTTGTGCTGGCCGGCTGTCCGCTGGATCAGTCGGAGCACAAGGTCGCCTTCTTGGAAAGATCTTGGCCTGACCTTCCTGTTGTAGTATCGGCGCAGGCTCTGCTGGTAGATGCCGGACCGACTGAGTGCCAACAGCCGGCCCTCTTCCAGCAGATCGACGCCGTCTTGACGTGCTTCTTCTGCTTCCTCCTCGGTGTACATGGTGACTCGCGGGGAGTCGAACTCTATGTCCGTTGGGATGACGGCTTCAGCACCGTAGACGAGGAAGAAAGGCGTGAAGCCGGTTGACTTGTTTGGAGTCATGCGCAGGCTCCAGAGGACGGCCGGCAGTTCCTCAAGCCAACAGCCGGCCGAACGCTCCAGTGGTTCGACCAGTCGAGGCTTGATGCCAGATAGAATGAGGCCGTTTGCTCGCTCCACCTGGCCGTTTGACTGCGGATGGGCGACGGACGCTAAGTCCAGTCGGATGCCCTGCGTCGCGCAGAAACGGGCCAAGGCGCCTTTGGCAAAATTTGTGCCATTGTCGGTGATGATGCTGTGTGGTATGCCGTACCGAGTCGTGATGTCGGCGATGAAAGTTACTGCAGTCGGACCATTCAACTTCTTGATGGGTTTTACTTCTATCCACTTGGTGAACTTGTCCACCACGACAAGTAGATGAGTTAGGCCGCCTCGTGCCGTCTTGAATGGTCCCACCATGTCCAGGCCCCAAACCGCAAATGGCCAGGCGATGGGGATGGTCTTGAGTGCGGAAGCCGGCTGAAGCGGCTTGGAACGGAACATCTGGCACCCTTTGCAGTTTTGGACTAATTCCTTGGCCTCTTCTAGGGCAGTCGGCCAGAAGAAACCGTGCCGGAAGGCTTTGGCGACGAGTGCCCTTGAAGCCGCATGGCGGCCGCACTCGCCTTCATGAATGTCTCTGAGAATTGCTTGGCCTTGTTCTGCCTCGACACAGCGTTGGTAGACGCCAATGACACTGCGCCTGACCAGCTCTCTGTTGACTATGGTGTAGGTTGCCGCTCGGCATTGCACTTGCCGAGCTAGGGTTTCGTCAGCTGGCAGCTCTCTGTTTACTAGGAACTTGAGGATGGGCTGGGCCCATGAGGGTGCTGCTATTTCTTTAATTGCCACTATTGCGACTTGGACAAGGGCGGCTGGGCTGGGAGGCGGCGGGCTGGGAGGCGGCGGGCTGGGGTCCACGGCCGCTTGCTGGATCGGCGAAGTCCCCGGGCCGACTGGCGCAGTCCCTGAGCCGACTGGCGCAGTCCTCGGGCCGAGCTCTGGAGTCTTCGGGCTGACCGTCGCAGTCCCCGGGCCGGGTCTAAAGTCCCCGGGCCGGCTTCGACTACGGTATTCTTGGAGCCGTCTGTAAGAATTCTTGTGCCGTCTACTGGTGCTCTTGAGTCGGATCCAACTTCTTCGAGGGGAGCTGGCACAAAGATGGAGTCTGATTCTGGTGAAGGCTTGATAGACGGCTTGAGGAGGCGCTGAAGGGCGATGCCGGATGGTATCGCTTGATGGGTGGAGCTGACCCGTGCCAGGGCATCTGCTTGGTCGTTGTCATTTCTTGGCACGTGAAGGAATTCACACCCCTCAAAATATCCGCTGAGTTGCTGCACCAGGAAGTGGTAGCTCGCCATGTTTGCATCTTTGGCGTCCCAGTCACTAGACGACTGCTGGACCACCAAATCGGAGTCGCCGTAGCATAGGATCCGGCGGATGCCGAGCTCTTTGGCGAGCCGGAGCCTGTGAATGAGCGCCTCGTATTCGGCAACGTTGTTGGAGGCGGCAAAGTGGATCTGCAGTGCATACTTGAGCTTGTCGCCTTTAGGGGAGGTGAGGACGACACCGGCTCCCAAGCCGGTGCGCATCTTGGAGCCATCGAAATGCATCCGTCAATGGGTGGAGTTGGGCGCTGGCGGCAGGTACTGGGTCTCGTCCCAGTCGACGAGGAAGTCGGCCAGTGCTTGTGACTTGATGGCGGTGCGGGGCTGGTAGTAGATGGTGTAGGGAGCCAGATCTATGGCCCACTTGGCCACTCGGCCCGAATCATCATGGCTTCCAATGATCTCGGCCAGTGGAGCGGTGCAGACCACAGTGATTGGATGCTCTTGAAAGTAAGGCTTCAACTTCTTGGCGGCAAAGTGCACGCCGTAGCACATCTTATGGTAGTGGGGGTAGTTCTGCTTGGAGGTCGACAGTACCTCGCTCAGGTAATATACCGGTCTCTGGACAGGGAGCGCCTTGCCTTCCTCCTTGCGCTCAACTACGATAACTGTGCTGACTACTCGGCTGGTGGCGGCAATGTATAGAAGCATAGGCTCTTTAGGAGTCGGAGCCGCCAGCACAGGGGGAGTAGTCAACATCTTCTTTAACTGGAGGAAGGCCTCGTCCGCCTTATGGTTCCACTCGAAAAAGGTGGTCTTCTTCATCAGTTGGTACAAAGGGAGAGCCTTCTCACCCAGCCGACTGATAAATCGACTGATGGACGCCAGGCAGCCGATGAACTTCTGCACATCTAACATTCGGCGGGGGACTTCCATCCTCTCGATGGCCTTGATCTTTACGGGGTTGCACTCTATGCCGCGTTCAGAGACCAGGAAGCCAAGGAGCTGGCCGGCTGGTACTCCGAAAACGCACTTCTCAGGGTTGAGCTTGATCTGGAATCGGCGCAGATTCTCAAAGGTTTCCTGGAGATCTTCCAACAGCGTTCCACGCTTTTCCGTCTTCACTACCACATCATCTACGTAGACGTGGGCGTTTCTGCCGAGTTGCTTGAGGAGACACTTCTGCATGCAACGCTGAAAGGTGGCACCGGCATTCCTCAAGCCGAACGTCATAGTCAGGTAGCAGAAGGCTCAAAACGGTGTGATGAAGGCAGTCTTCAGTCTGTCTGCCGGGTTCAGCTTGATCTGGTGATATCCTGAATATGCATCTAAGAAGCTCAACAGCTCGCATCCGGCTGTGGAGTCTATCACCTGATCAATTCTTGGCAAAGCAAATGGGTCTTTGGGGCAAGCTTTGTTGAGGCTTGTGTAGTCGATACACATCCGCCACTGCTTGTTCTTCTTCAACACTAGGACCGGGTTTGCCAACCATTCTGGGAAGAACACCTCCATAATGAAGCCGGCCGCTAGGAGCCGGGCTATCTCTTCCCCAACAACTCTTCTCTTTTCTTCTGACAGGCGGCGCAAGGGCTGCCTGACGGGTTTCACATCAGATCGGACATGTAGCTTGTGCTCGGCGAATTCCGTCGGTACACCTGGCATGTCTTTAGGGGACCATGCGAAGATGTCTCGATTCTCACGGAGGAAATCGACGAGCTCGCCTTCCTATTTGCTGTCTAGGTTTGCACCTATGACAGCGTGCCTCTCCGGGTGCTCCGGGTCCAAAGGTATCCTCTTTGTTTCTTTAGCCGGCTTGACCGAACCCTCAGCTCCCGACTCCTTGGGGTCGGGCGGCATCTCTGGCTGCTTGCTGGCCATCGCCACAACCCGATCAAGGAGCCGCCTCTCAGCTGCGATCACCAGGGACTCGGCCAGCCGACTACTCTCGGCCGCGCAGGCGGACGACTTCCTGTAGTCACCGGCCACGGTCAGAATCCCCTTTGAACTCGGCATCTTCATCTTGAGGTAGGCGTAGTGGGGGACCGCCATGAACTTGGCCAAAGCAGGCCGGCCAAGCAATGCTTGGTATGGGCTTTCAAGGTCCACCACTTCAAACCAAACTGGCTCTCGGCCAAAATGATCTTTGTCTCCGAAGAGGACGTCTACCAGGATCTTGCTGATTGGTGAGCAAGAAAGGCCAGGTACGATGCCGTGGATTACAGTTCGGCTGCTCTGAAGCTGTCTTTGCTTGATTCCTAATTTCTCCATGGTATCCTTGTATAGGATGTTGATGCTACTGCCTCCGTCTATCAACACTCGCGAGAAGTGAGTGGCCCGCCTATCTGTGGCCAAGGTGGCGCTTAAAACCAAGGCGTAGGAGCCCGGATTCGGCATCACCTCTGGGTGATCATCTCTGCTCCAACTGATAGGCTTCTCGGACCAATGCATAAACTCCGGAGTATCTGATGCTACTGCATTAACTTCTTGCTGCTGCAGCCGTCTGCTGCGTCGATCATCGGCCACACTGGTGAACACTACATAGGCTCCGTGCTATTCCGGGTACTCATCTTGTACGGCGCCGACTGGCCTGGCAGCTGGCTGCTGGGGCGGTGGTGGAGGCGGCGGCCCAGCAGGCGGAGGAGGAAGGAGGCCGTCTCCTTGGTGATTCTGGTGAGCCAGTGGCATTTCCAGGTGGTATGGTTCGACGGCTTCGTGCCGCTGTGGAACTTGCAGGGACCATCCAGAGCCTGCTCGTAAGAGAAGGCTGCAACCAGTTGGACTTGCCGCCTTTCTGTCGCTTAGTCGGAGGCTGTCCCTCAGGCTGTTGGTCTTCGACTGTCGCGACCTGCCGACTGCTGGAAGTCGGCTGTGGGGCCTGGCTCTTGTGATCATTCTGCTGCTATCGCCGACTGGTGTCTCCAGCCAGAGTTCTGGGAGCTCGAGGGGCCACTTTGCCCGTCGCACTAACTTGAATATCTGTCTTCATGGAGGAGTCGGCCGTTGCATACTTGTCTGCTATGACCAGCAACTCGTCGAGGGTCTCTGGCTCGTCGCAGAGGAGCCTGTGCTTGAGGAGGGTGCCTTCTCTGCATCCGGCGGTGAAGTACTCGATAGCCTGCACCTCATGCACGCCCTCGCAGGAATTCCGAAGCTCACCCCATCGTGTGAGGTAGTCGCGAGTTGACTCGTCTTGGCCTTGCACGCACAAGGAAAGCTGGCGCGGCTTGGGTGGTCGCTTGTACGTGCTTGTGAAGTTGCGGATGAAGGCCTCGGTGAAGTCGACCCAACTGTTGATGCTGCGGGGCTTCAAACTGTTCAACCATGTCCGGGCCGTGCCCTGGAGCATGAGTGGAACGTACTTCACGGCAACACGCTTGTTGCCGTTTGCTATGTTGACGGTTGTGGAGTAGTCAACTAGCCAATCTTCCGGCTTCACGGAGATGGTGTACTTGGGCGTGTCTCAGGGGAGCGTGAATCCTTTGGGGAAGGGCTCGTCTCGGATGCGGGGTCCGAAACAGGGCGGGCCCAGCTCGTCTTCTTCTTCCAGCGCTAGGGAGCTGTGGAGTCGGTCGATCTGGTGGCGGGCATCGTTCTCTCCGACTCCCTCTCGACGGCCAAGGCGGTTGCCGAGAGTCGGATGCTCAACAGGTGGCGGGGAGACTCGTCTTTCTCTTCATGGTGGGGGAGGCAGGTAGTCGCCCTGCCGTTCTACTGCTCTCGGGCGGCCGTCTTGGTCGCGCTCGATGGGGACGCGAGTCCGACTGTGGCTGACAGCCGGATCCTTCTCTTTTCTTCCACGGACACCGCTAGTCGGTGTCTGAGACGTTGCGCCTTGATCTCGGCAGGGAGGTAAGTCGTCGTTTTGTCGATGCGGCGCCTCCGTGCGGCAGCCGGCTTCGTTCTGTGCGGCAGCTGCTTTGAGGAGTCGCTGGACTCGCTCGGTCATCAGGCGGCGCTCTTCGCCTTCGAAGTTGTCTAGTTCATCCGTCGCCGCCTGGGCGGCGCGGATGTTCTCCGTAGGTGTGGCATACACGGGGCGATCGGCCCCGAATAGGTTGGCGATGGCCGCGCTGCATTGTCGGACCGTGCCTAGGCGGCTAGGCCCAGTCGGGGCTGGCGAGCCACCCACAGCGTGATCCATCTCACGCCGGTAGGCTTCTGACAAGCGTCTCATGCTTGCCAGCTTCTTCGCGCCTTCGATGAGCTGAAGGCGGCGTGCCTCCAGCGTCTCGGCGTCAGTGTCCTCCAGAATGGGCGCTGTCAGGTCTCGCAGAGCCGCGTCGAGTGGGTCGTGAGCTCCCTCACCGGAGTGCTCGCCATGACTGATAACGAGCACCTCCGTGACGGCGCTTCCGCCGCTCGCCTCGTGAGGGAGCGGCTCGTCGTAGATCACCACATTGGTGGGGAACGTGTCGAGCGACACGCTGTTGGAGTCGACCAGCATCGGGTTGGTGGAGCCTACGGACTCCAAGTCCACGGCGGGCTCGCCGGTGACGTGGAGATGGTCGAGGAGGCCCGCGAGGAGGCTTTCGGGGCTGCCCGTGCCTGCATCGGATGTGGGATCGTCGGAGATGCTAACCTCGCCAAGAAGATCGGCGAGGTAGCTCGCTGCGTAGGCGTCGTCGATGCCTTGCAGCGCGACGGGGCAAGCGCCATCGGGCGTGTCGAGCTGGCTATGCTCGCTGGGGAGGAAGAGGGTTCCCGTCCAGAGCAGGTCTCCGGACAACGGTGCACCTCGCCCCATGGTGGGCGCCAAATGTCGGGGGTTGGGTGTGACATATGCCAAAGGATGGCTTATCATGGTGGGAGCAAGTAGAACGTCGCCGGTGCTAGGAAACGGGATGAGGCGAAGACATGCACGCCGGCGGATCTTACCCAGCTTCGGGGCTCTCCGGGGAGATAACACACCTGCTGCTGCTCTGCGGGGTCTCCGCATGATCACTAAGGCAAAGTGAGTACAAGGTTGCTCCTCGAGCTGTATTCTGGAGGTAGGAGAAGCCAAGGCTAGCTCTCTCCTCCCTATATGATCTGATGTAATGCTTATGGATTCGAACCCTTTGCATGGGTGTCCCGGGGGGTTTATATAGGCCTACCCCCGGGGGTACAATGGTAATCCGGCTGGGCGCGGGTCCCAGCCGTCTGCCTCTCAGGCCGTTGTCTTCTACGCCGACTGCTGGGGCCCGCCGACGAGTCCGGCACTGTAGCCGTGCTTCTAATGACGCAGGCTTGGTCATGGGGTCGTGGCAACAGTGCCACCGTCCATCGGACGATCACTATCGCCATTCCCTGTCTTGTCTTGTTAATGGCGTGTGGGGCCCGTGGGAGGGGCCGGCCGACTCCAGGGGGCCCGACTCCCACGGGTCCGTCTTCGGGGCGCATCCGCCGTCCTCTGTACTCTCGCTGACGGGTGGGTCCCGCCGTCTCTGAGTCGTACAGGTGGGCCGTCATGGCCATAGTGCGCCGCCCACTATGGCTGAGGTCAGGGAAGGCATGGCAACAGTGCCGCGCCACGCCGGAGATCTCCAGTGATACGGCACACTGTTGCCATGCCGGCCCCTCGTAAGCAGGAGGTGACGGCCACGCCGTGGTTGTACCCGCCTCGCCTATCATGACGAGAGTGGAGTCGCGGCCCGACTCTCTATAGTCGGCTTCTCCGGAAGTCGCCGGCCATGTCGGCTTATCTTGGAGGCGCCGTCCGGGACTCGGCTTATCTTGGAGTCGCGTCTGGGACTCGGCTTGAGGGGCGCGGCCTGCCCCGATGTCTTGAAAGGCTCTGGGCCTCGGTTTAGCCTACCCGTGGCCCATTAGTCCGACATTTATCGCTCTATGATTGGTTCATTGTTATATGTCTGTGCTTCACGTCCCGATATCATGCTAAGTGTGTGCATGTGTGCACGATATAAAGCTACTCCTAAAGAATGTCATCTTAAGGCCGTGAAAAGGATAGTGAGATACTTAATCCATACACCAAATTTTGGCATTTGGTATCCTAAGAGGGCCTCTTTCGATCTTGTTGGCTATTCTGACTCGGACTATGCCGGAGACAAGGTTGATAGAAAGTCCACTTCGGGTACTTGTCAATTTCTTGGTAGATCTCTTGTGTCTTGGTCCTCCAAGAAACAAAACTCGGTGTCCTTATCCACCGCCGAAGCGGAATATATTGCTGCTGGTTCATGTTGTGCTCAATTACTTTGGATGACCCAAACTCTTAAAGATTATGGGATATATGTGAGACATGTTCCATTTCTTTGTGACAATGAAAGTGCTATCAAAATTGGTCATAATCCTGTGCAACATTCTCGAACTAAGCATCTTGAAGTTCGTCATCATTTCATTCGAGATCATGTTGCTAAGGGTGACATTGATCTTAAGCATGTTCGCACCGAAAAGCAATTATCAGATATATTCACTAAACCTCTTGATGAGAAAGTGTTTTGCAGGTTAAGAGGAGAATTGAACATCATTGATGCTTCAAACTTGGAGTAGAAACCCCATTGGATACATGCAAGACATGAACTTATGACTACTCCTTGATATTTCTCTTATGATGAAAATCTTATGTCTTGGATATATTTGCATCTTGCATGTTATCTAACCCATGTAGGTACTTGGTTGAATCTAATTCCTTGAGATTGTAATATACTCACATCTTGAGCAATCTCTACATCACCAAGTCTCTACACTATGGTGGTTGAAGACAAGGAAGCATGGAACCACTCAAACATATCCTTTGACAAATACTATGTTGAGCTTCATGACTGTCATTTTTGGATACACAAGTGCTCTTCCTTGCAAAAACTAACTGATGTAGGTAGATGGACACAAATTCCAAGTTGTGCTCCAAATTCTTGATGAGCTACATCAACCTTGAGCAACCCACACAAGTTCAACTACATGGACAACACCACCAACCAATGTATGTTATTCCATCTTAGAGAAGCTTTACTCCAAGTCATGAGCTAAAGCAACTCGACAAGATGTGAATACATCAAGATGCTTAAACGAAAAATGGCAACCCCATTTTGAGCTTAAACGATGAGTATGTCCTATGATCAAGTGATCTCACTTGACTCCTAAGTCAATATACTCTAACATAGGTGACTTTGTCGCCGGCCATCTCTAGATGAAGTTCTCTTGTGTTCTTTTCTGTGTTTGTGCATTTGTCTCATGCACATCTAGATTTCTTTCTGTTTGCTCTGCATTTTCTGCATCAAATTCCTTGCATATCTTTCAGTAAATTCATTGCAAATCTTTGTGAGATCTTACTAGTCTAGTGAGCTGAGGTGACATGTGTTTTCTCTGCGATGAACTCAGTTTCACCGATTTGTTGTCTTCGGTCCAACCGAATACTTTTGGTACAACCGAAGCATACCACTCGGTGCCACCGATTTCACATCAGGAAAAACAGTTTGCCACATATTCTATGTTTCTTCTTTCCCAGCTCCACGCAATGAATCTTGTCCTTTACAAGCATCACATTTTTATCATTGCTTTATGTTGTGTCTCAAGGACCAAACCCATTTGACGGATTCCAGAAAGCCCTTCTTCGAAATTGATGTCAAAGGGGGATAGAGAGATCACATCAAAGATTATCACTTAGAGAGAGAGATCAGACCAAAGAAAGAGTATATCACCTTCTTAAGGGGGAGAGAGATCTTCAAGGGGAGAGAGAGATCTCTAGAGGGAGAGAATACTTAAGTAGAAAGTATTTCTCAAGGATCCCAGATGCTTGGTGTTCAATAGGAGAGATGCCCACATATCTTCTTGAGGGGAGAGACATGTTCATTTGATCTTTTGTGCTTATTTGCATTAGCTTGCATTAGCTCTGTTCATCATTTATATCTTTCAGCTCTGATTTTTCAGCTCTGATTTTCTATTCCCTATCTTCTCCCAGTATCCCTTGCTAGATTCAGGGGGAGCAAGACATCTAAGGGAAAGAAATCATTTAAATTCATTGCATATCTTTACTCTTGGGGACATGTCTAATCCAATGTGGTACTTAGTACTCACTCTCTACATGTCACCCCAGTCTTGGTATTCTTGTGGTTTCTCCGGTTTGCTCTAGCTAGTAGATGTATCTGTGTTATCTAACCTTGTTTGCGCAGGTTCATTCTATCCTAAGCCAACTCAAGACTACAAGGTAAGTATATGCATCACAATCATGTGTATGAGGAATTCTTGCTGATGTACATACTGTTTGCAAGAAGGACTCATGAGCATGAAGGTATTTTCTTTAATATTCTTTGCTCTGATGCATATGACCAAGATACATGTAACACATTGCCTACTCTATCATGGTTATGCTCTCACATGCTTTTATATCCTATATTCACATGATTGCATACATGTAGGGGGGGCCTATGCTTGTTACATGTCTTTCCAAAGTTTTACTTGCTATTCTTTATATCTTGATCTAAAGCTTTGATATATGTTGTCATCAATTACCAAAAAGGGGGAGATTGAAAGCACAAGTGCTCCCTAGGTGGTTTTGGTAATTAATGTCAACATATCTCTTGTTGGACTAACACTTTTATCTAGTATGTTTCAGATAAGTTCAACAATGGAGTGGCATGGACTAAAGGATGTGGGAACTCCTTCAAGATGCTAAGGACAAAGGATTGGCTCAAGCTTCAAGCTCAAGACTCTTCATTTTACATTTTAGTGATCCAAGATCACATTGAGTCTATAGGAAAAGCCAATACTATCAAGGAGGGATGAGGTGTTGCTTAATGAGCCTCTTGCTTAAAGTGCTTAGTGATATGCTCCAAAACCCTCAACTACTTTCCCACTTCCACAAATGACCTAAACCTAAAGCCAAAATCGGTCACACCGATTCTTTCTATCCGGCGCCACCAATTTCAGATGTCTTAGCCACTGCCACAAACCCTAAGCAAATCGGTCTCACCGATAGGGATCTCGGTCTCACCGAGATGGGATTGTAATCTCTCTGTGTATGTCCATTACCAAAATCAATCCCACCGAGTTTGAGTAATCGGTACTACCGAGATTACAAATCAAACTTCCTGGTTGACTCATTACCAAAATCGGTCTCACTGAGTTTGTGTAATCGGTCCAACCGAGTTTGCCTGACCAACTCTCTGGAAAGCTTATTACCAAAATCGGTCTCACCGAGTTTGTGTAATTGGTCTTACCGAGATTACGTTATGCCCTAACCCTAACCATATCGGTCTCACTGACTTGCATTTCGGTCCCACCGAAAATCCTAACGGTCACATTATTTGCTAAATCGGTTTGACCGAGTTTAACGATTCGGTCCCACCGAGTTTGGTAGATTGTGTGTAACAGTTAGATTTTGTGTGGAGGCTATATATACCCCTCCACCTCCTCTTCATTCATGGAGAGAGCCATCAGACTGAGCCTACACTTCCAACATACATTTTCTGAGAGAGAACTACCTACTCATGTGTTGAGGCCAAGATATTCCATTCCTACCATATGAATCTTGATCTCTAGCCTTCCCCAAGTTGATTTCCACTCAAATCTTCTTTGCACCAGATCCAAATCCTATGAGAGAGAGTTGAGTGTTGGGGAGACTATCATTTGAACCACAAGAGCAAGGAGTTCATCATCAACGCACCATTTGTTACTTCTTGGAGAGTGGTGTCTCCTAGATTGGCTAGGTGTCACTTGGGATCCTTCGACAAGATTGTGGAGTTGAACCAAGGAGTTTGTAAGGGCAAGGAGATCGCCTACTTCGTGAAGATCTACCGCTAGTGAGGCAAGTCCTTCGTGGGCGACGGCCATGGTGGGATAGACAAGGTTGCTTCTTCGAGGACCCTTCGTGGGTGGAGCCCTCCATGGACTCGCGCAACCATTACCCTTCGTGGGTTGAAGTCTCCATCAACGTGGATGTACAATAGCACCACCTATCGGAACCACGCCAAAAACATCCGTGTCTCCAATTGCGTTTGAATCCTCCAAACCCTTCCCTTTACATTCTTGCAAGTTGCATGCTTTACTTTCCGCTGCCCATATACTCTTGCATGCTTGCTTGATATGTATTGTGAATGTTAAACTTGTGCCTAAACTCCACTTAAACTTAAGGAAACTTAAAAACTGCAACTTTGGTACTTAGTGTCTAATCACCCCCCCTCTAGACACCTCTTCTCAAGGTCCTACATGGGCGGGGGCGATTTCAGCCACGCGCATGTGTGCTTAGGCGGCCATTGTGTATGAATGTTTTTCGGAGGCGGGTGCGCGGCGTCTAGATGAAGCTACAAACCTACCCCGGTTTAGACCTTTGGATGTCGGGCAGGTAGGTTTCACGGGTCGGAGTTATTAGAAAAGTAATTTCCTTGTACTACCAAACTTTGGTCTCACACGGTTTCGGGCGAGTAGAGGCTCTTTTGGCGCTTCATTCGAAATTTTGAAACACAAGCATTCATGTTTAGAGTACTCTTGAACTATGAGGATTGACCTAAATAGACAATGTTATATTTGACCTTGTATGTTTGAAAACCTCATTAAATTATCCACTTCTATTCGAAATTTTGACACTTGAAAATCCTATAACTACGATTATTTTGGAATGGAGGGGCTAAATTTGAATCTATTTTGTACACGACTACATATGCTATTATGTACAAAATCAGAGCAAAGATTGGTGCCCCCATAATTTAGGTATGATTTACAAATGCCATGATATCAAATTCAAATAATTGAATGGACTTCATGTTGAATTCGATTTTTTTAAACCACCTTAAGTTGAATTCAAATATATGCTAGTTCATAGGTAGCTATTTATAATGTTCATTGTGTAACTTCCGTATGTATAATGTGCTTTTACACACACAACATGAACTATACTCACGTTTATATTCGATTGCTAAAGCGATGAATTGTGTGGAGTTCAAAATACTAACTATGTGGATCAATTGTGTCGAATAATAACATAGACATGCTCAAATTCAATAGAATCTAGATGTCTGATGGATCAATGACCGTTCCTTACGTGAATTGCAAATATCATGATCCCATCCTAATATTTGGATACAATTTATATCTTTAATCAATGTGTACAACAGTCTTTTACGTGTAGTTTCACCCTCCATCGGTGGTCTCTCACACATGCTCACACGCTCTCTCCCAAGGTGTCTTTCTCGCACACATGCTCTAGATATAACCCTCCCTCCCTCTCGTAACCATTTACAACTGTTTTCACTAACCTTTATCACAAGCACTCTTCCTCTCGCAAGCATACACACGCGCAATCCCCATCGACCCTTTCTATATACATGGACCTGCCTACGTGTCTCATGTACGCACATTATCTTTAGGCCTGTCTCTCATGCATTGTCTCACACCTCTCTTCCTAATCGACGAGTATGATTCTAGCAGAGCATTCTGTAGGATGCCCCATAAAGTTAGGTTGGATGAATAGTAATATCAGAATTAAAGGGGTTACCTTAGTCCAAGAACCTAGGGTTACAAATCCTAGCCGGCTTTGTCAGTGGACACAGAGTCCTTCACAATTCTTCTATGTTTGTCTTGTACGACTAGTCATCCATGAGTCTTCCTAAATGCGTCACGGGCTGAGCAATGTGGCGCAGGACGGAACCGAACGAAGGGCCTCACCTAGACCCACCGGACCTCACGCGGTGACACACCCTCTGCCCCCACGTCTCGTTATCTTCTCACACCCACACATACCAACACAAACACCACACACACAAAAAATTCCCTTGGTGCCTCTATCACCTCCCCCCTTGCATATACACACTCAAGGGAAGGGAATCTCTCATCGTGACGTCATATTCATCTCTCTCTCTCTCTAGACCACTCTCATTTCTCGTGCTATCTCTCCCCCCCCCCCCCCCCCCCGCCGGCCCCTCTATCCATGCCTCTCTCGAATACGTAATACAGACACATACCTCTCTAGGCCCCGCCAAATGCATCAACTACATATTCACACATGTTACATCACGTACCCCATTGATCTAAAAAGCCCTCTCTTCACGTTTATTTCGCGTACAACATTCCTTTTGAATAAAGTGTGAACAAAAAAATTATTTTAGAATTTCTACATATATACAACATTACAAAGTTATATGGAGGAGTACGAACGCTAATTTGCATTTCATGGTGCCCACAATGATATTTATTCCGCACTGTGAATTTGTATATTTTTATACTATATACAAAGTTAGTCATAATAAAGAGAAACGAAGAGCATCTCTCTCTCCATCACATACCCCCCGTACGCCCCTTTCACGTATGCACACAAATTATCTCCAGGTCCTCTAAAAGTAAGCCCCCAGCACATTCACGCATGTTTCATCTTTCTCTCACGATATATACAATGACGATCATTGTATTTGAAGCAAAATCAGGATACGTACATTGGACTTCAGAATCCACTCATTACGGTCACCGTTTACGTTTAGTGGTTATTATACAGTCACGGGCTCACCGTACAACTCTGTATTTTCTCAAGACATGACTAGTTGACCAGTTAAACGCTCCACGTGGCACCTCTAGTGTTGCGTCACATTATCTCACTACCATCGTGCCCACCTGTCGGCTTGTATCTACTCTACATCTACACTCTTATAAAATACATACACATACACTCTTATAAAAAAACAGAGTTGGTGATGATGGTGTGCCTTCCATCCTGCAATATAGGCCGTCCGATTTATATCTGACGGATAGGAAATAAACTATGGCAATTTTTCAAAAAGGTACCCACATAGCTCTCCACATTTTAAAATAAGGCCTTCCCTCGTGCATCCTTTTCTCTCATAATATAAACTAGTCATACAAATGCATCTTGATATTACGTGCAACGCACGGGAATCTTGGTAGTAAGAATGAAAACAAATGACAAAAATATATTTGGACGGTGGTTCGAAGTCATGAACGTGGGCACATCGGATAAGGTGGCCTTGTATTGGTATGCTGAGCCATCTGTTTTAACACACAAGAGCTGGTGTGGTGATTATACACACACGCACGCATGCACACGAAATGCACGCACGCAACACTCACAGGGACACATGCAGCCACGCACGCACGCAACACTCACACGCACACACGCAACCACGCATGCACGCAACACTCACACGCACACACGCACGCATGCATGCACACACCAGTACACCACACGACTAACACACACTCTCACGCTCAAGTGCTCAACCTACACATGCATGCACACACACCAGGCCCTGACAGACACATACACAACCAAGTGATTCCCGTGCACGGGTTGGAGTCTTGTCGCGCCTGCATAAATTTGTGTTTATCTGACCTTTTCCCTATGTGAACTGACAGGTGGGACCAACAATGAACATGGTCGATTTAACTAGTCAACATGGCACCATGCAGACTATTTGGCCGGTCAACAGAGTGCAATCCGATGCTGAACCATGAGCAAGTGACCATATAATCACCGCAAAACGTATATAGTGACCGTAATCAGCTTATTCTGAAGTTCGGTGACCGTATTATGCTTTTGTCCCTATAGGCCCTCCAAAACTACATCTCTACACGTTCTCGCATGTTACATCTAACAACTATGCAACACAGCACTACTACTACACTCTAACACAATAAATCATATGTGTTTTTAGTTTTACTAGATCTCATATTGTTACTTAATTATTCAGTTTGCATACATTAAAATTGCCTATGAAATGTATGGCCAATATCATCTACCACGCGGGAAAAATCCCGCCCTTTCCTGTTTAATCGGGGTTGTATCGATGGATCGTGCGAAACAGCAAAACTATAGTACTATATAGTACAAGTGACAGTTCACTGGGCCGTCGTGTCGTGTACTCCTCCGTTGTAAGAGTGGAGTGCTCGCTTCCATAAATCTTCTAGTCCCTTTAACCGACATGTGGGACATAAAGCTACCGCGTCCACGTGCCATACCGGATTACAGTGCAGAGCAGCCGGGGTGAAGCACCCCGGTCATGGCGCCGGCGTAGTAATGAACAATGAGGCGTCAAATCACAAAGCTGCACCTTTCCCGCAGTTAAGTTGGAGGAACGAAGTAATAATGCTAAAAAAGCAGTTGGAAGGATGAAGCAACCATCATTTCACTCGTTGCTGAATCCGCTTCTCCCTCATCTTCTTCAACTTAACAATGTGTTGCTTCTACCGTTGTTCTGCCTCATGTGGGACGCGGATCGGCTTGGCAAAGCACTGACACGTGGGACTACATGTTAGCAAACCGCCAGGACAACGTCCTCTAAATAAGAAACCTCCCCCGCCATCCGCGCGGCAAAATCACCTCCTTTTTACTAATCTTGATTCTATAACTTTTTAGATCAATATAATTGAGATTTGTATAGATAGCACATAGGAGCAAAACCAACTGGTACGGTTAAGGCATCCACAATGTGTATCCAAATGTGAAAATAGCTTTTGGCATCATGGGAACCATTGTGGATGGTGTTGCCAAAGCCAAAAAGATGGAACCGAAGCTCCCTGATTGATTGAAGGAATAGAAAAATGCAACATCTCTCCTCTTTCTCCCATGCTTGGACACATGTAGTACAGTATAGAGCATAGAGTCTACTCCCCTATCCCTTCTATCACAAATCACAAAGCAGTGAGGCGTCAAATCACAAAAGAATGGACGAAGAAACCATCATTTCACTCTTCGCTGACTCCGCTTCTCTATCGTCTTCTTCGAGAAACCATCTCACCGCACTAAGCTGGACGGACGACGCTATTGTGTACTAGTAGTACTAGTACATTTACGCGTCCTTTGGTTCAATGGACTTCCTGGATGCAAATAAGGTGGTTGTCTCGGCTTGCAGGCGGCACTTCCGAACGACTTACCGTGGTCTTCCTCAAGGCCTCAATGGTGTTCTCCGTCGAACACAGTTCGCCAAACCACAACGTTTGAGATATCATCGACGTCACCGCAATGGGGAAGGAAGTCAAATATAGTTACTACCTCCATTTTTTTTTGTACACAAGGCCAGTATATCAAAATTACAATTTGCAAAAGGCCACTAACACTGATCGAGGCAAAATTGATGGGGTTTGCCTCGTACTAGCAACCAAGGACATTAATATCCCCTGCATGCATGCGAAAGTGAGAAGGTTGGTTTGCATGGCGCTGCATTAATAAAGCGATGAGGAGTGAGATGGTTAGCTCTTTGGTCTTTGGAGAAAAAAATACGCTTTAATTGACACGTGAAATGAGGATTTTATCGATTAAATCCCGCGAAGGAAAACCCCGCCTTTCTTTTTTAACACTAGTACTCCTAGTACGTACGTACTTATCATGTTTGGGTCTAGGCCTTGCATTGCCATACTTCACCACACATTTTTGCCAAGCTTGCCTAAAGTTTTCAAAATGAGAAGGAGGTACACTTGCGCACGGCTGTCGCGGTCGCACTGCACCCTCACACGGCCGCTTCTGCATGCCGCGGTCGCACCGCACCCTCACACAGTCGCTCCTGCACACCGCAAACCCAATCAAGGGAAAGAACCCTCACTGACACGTGCTGTCGCATGTGAACAAATCAAACTCAGCCATCCTGCCGCTGACACATAATTTTCGTTCATAGAGTATGTTTATCCAACCGCATGTTGGGGAGTATCCGTACGGCCCGTGCGGCGGTATGTTGGGGAAGAAGAAGAGGTGAGGAAGAAGGGTTAGGAGACGTAGGATATTCATCCAACTGCCTGAAATGGTAGACTGACCCAAGTCAGGTGACTTGCATAACAAATATATGTTTTTACACAGCGAAAGATCCATAAAAACAACAACATAAAGAAAAACTATCACTGCTCGTGGAACGAGACGGCCTTGTCGTCTTTGGCTGCTGGCGCGAACCAGCCGTAGCTGCTGATGTGTGTCTCCGCACCGTGGTTGTCCTCAGCCTCCAGCTACTCGTTCACGCGGAGTATGCGGGCGCTCTGCACGGACGAGAGCATAGCCCGGTTCAAGTCAAGGACGTCCGGTTCCGCCTGCAGGAGGGCCTCGATGGCAGTGGCATCCGCACTCTCCACATCGAGTCGAGCCTCCGCCGCCTGGTTCAAGTCCAGGACGTCCGATTCTGCCTGCAGGAGGGCATCGATGAGAGCGGCATCCGCGCGCTCTGCATCTAGTCGAGCCTCTGCCACCCGGTTCAAGTCCAGGACGTCCGGTTCCGCCTGCAGGAGGGCCTCGATGGCAGCGGCATCCACGCGCTCTGCCTCAAGTTGAGCCTCCACTGCCAGGTTCACATCCACAACATCCGGTTCCGCCTGCAGGAGAGCCTCAATGGCAGCGGCAAGCGCGCGCTCTGCGTCGAGTTGAGCCTCTGCCTCCCGGTCCTCCTTTAGTATCGCCATGTTGAACCGCTGGTCCGCCTACACCATGGGGGACTCGGACGCTGGCACAAAGTCAACGTCCATCGTCTCATACCCATCGGGGGCCTTCTGCGCTGCGACCTGTGCCATGAACATTGGATCGGCTTCCTCCTCGTCGTAGCTTGGCTCTAGAGAAGTCGGGGATTGGCCCGCCGCAAAGCAAGCTTGGGAACGGAGGTCTGTGGCACCGACCGCCGCTGTGATTTCTGCGCAGCGCTCCAGCGTTAGCATCTTGTAGTAAGTGATCTTGCGGCGCACCATGGCTTTCTAGCGAACTAGGGGGCGCTTGATGCGGGCTAGGGGATCGAAAGGTGGGGGAATGGGCTGGAGATTAGGTGTGGTTTTAGGGCAGTGGCTGGTGTAGGCCGAGCAGTGAAGGTTCTGGTGTGAATAATGGTTCCGGTGATGACCGGTCAAACAGTTTTGAGTGTATATCGCTCTTGTCGCGTTCGCGTTGCAGCCCCGCACACTGGACCCTCCACGTCGCTCACCGAATGCAACGCGCTTCGTCTTGCGTTTTCGCTTGCTTGTGGGACCGCAGTTGAGAGCAAACTAACGTCCCTCCACCTCCCCCGCCCACGTCATTTATTATACTACCACTCCCTCCATTTTATGCGGAGTAAATAAAAACAGAGGGAGTATACTACGGACGAGGATCCCCTGATGTGGTCGAACCCATTGAGGAACTAACATGCGGGGCCTAGCAAGCATGGGGTCCGCCAGTAAGTGACCAAAAGGGAGGGTAAGGCAGGGATACCTACGTCAGAGGATCCACTTCCACTACTACTCCCTCCTTCCAATTACTATACAGGACCTAATGCATTTTTCAAGGCTAACTTTGACCAAATGTTAGAGTAATAATATATGACATGCAACTTACACAAAGCATATAGTCAAATTCATATGTGAAGGAGTTTCCAATGATATGATTTTCACATTATACATCTCATGTACTAAAAATCTTGTCAATAGTCAAATGCGGTTTTGAAAACGCATTAGAGCATGGTTAATAATATAGCCAGTCGATGGCTATGAGGGACTGTCATGTCATCTATAGCCATCATCTATTATATGCACTCATACAGTAGTCTGGGCTATAAGGTTGGCTATTTCCCACAAAAAATATAAGGTTGGCCATTGTAGTAGTACTTTGTTCCATCTCCTCTCTATCTCTTTCTTCATATTTATTGTATTTAACTAGGAATGCGTATATAGCTAGGCTCTTGCATGAGAGCTCACTCCCCTTACTTTTTCACATCTCTCTCCTCCACATAGGCCCTATATAAATGGAAGGAGGGAGTACTACTATGAGCACTGCATACTCTAGTATAGATGTTGTTAGTACTCCACGTGTACTATTGGACAGGGAGCCTAAAAAAGTTACTATTGGACTGGCTATACGTGGTGAAATCCTAGTAGGAAGAGCATGCACGAGAACTAGCACATTCACGTGGTTGCAAACAAATTGGAAACCATCTCGAGTACAAATCTAGGAGTACGTACGAATCTAACAATATTGATTGGGCGTTGTTGAATGTTGATACTTTTTTTTTATCAAAGTAGAGATACTTTGACTACACATAAAACTTATATGTAAACTAGAAAGGATAGGAGGGAGTATATTGTACGTTCAAAAATGAAACAAACATTGAATACCCTTTATATATGATTTGCGGATGCTATGATCACCGGTTCAAAATTTTGAATCTGCCTTAGGTATCACGTGCCCCCACTCGTTCTCTCTCGATTTCATCTCGGGGTCCAGAGATCAATTGAAAGAGGACTAGGGTGGGTACATGCGAATGATACTTGGCGGAATGTTCAAATGAGGCATGCGGGAGGATGGACTCGACCGGAGGGCGACATGATCGATGGAGAAGAGGGTTGGAGAGGAATGAGAAATAAGCAAACGCCACATGATTATACTTGAACGGCTCAAATAAACAATAAGCTGTCTCGCTTGGCCTACATAGTGAAAGGCCTAATGCGCAAGGCGGAGCATTGGCGCTCAATATGGTCGGGAAAACAGGGAAATCGACATCTGGGGCACACCCGTCGGGATGGCGTAGCGCAGACTAGTCCAATGGAGGAGCTGGCCCACGACCTCCTCGCCACCAATAACCGTTCATGTGGGTCGTTGGGGCCAACAACGTGGCGCATCTCCAGCACCGCCTCTGGACACGGCGACCGCGGTGAGCGACAAGCTCATCGTTGCTAGACACGGCCGATTTCAGTGTGCCGAGGGTGGCGGTAGTGTTGTGGCACGACCAAGAGTATGTTTGGTTTGTGCCCAAGGTTGCCCCATCAAAGCATTGGGTAGCCAAAATTTTGGTTGAGGTACTGGTTGCCAATGATTTGGCCGACATTGGCAACAAAAATAAACTAGAGTTGGCTAGAGTTCATTGGCATGCCAAAAAAATGGCAACCATCCAAACAAAGACCAATCTTTGGGTCATGACCAAAATTTTGGTAATGTGCACTTTGGCCACAATCCAAACACACCCCAGCACCCGGCTCGTCGAGGATGCACGGGGCGCCGGGACGCGTCCGCGGAGTGGTGTAGAGCGGCCAACTGCATCCTCAGGACCTGAGACCATGCCGGGTCGTCTTGCTTTTTCAATGACATGCGGGGATCACATGTGAGCAAAGGGCATCTCCAACGTTGCCACGATCGCAGCTGACTACCCTGGCACACCAAAACCCTCGTCCCTCACGCCGTCGCGTGGTGCGTTCCTAGCCGGCGCCAGCTGCCCACATTCATGTCGTCCGTTCGTATGCCGTCGTTAAGAGGCTCAGTGCCCGAGGAACCAACTCCGGTGACTTAATGACGCACCCGGACGCTTGGCCTCACCGCAATGCGCTACTTAAAGCGGAAATGCGGGAGAGCTTGTCTTCGGGGATGAAGCTCTACGTCGCCACCCTCGCTCAAGTCGCCTCTCGTGACACAATAGCGGTGTAGCCGAACGCGGACGCGACCGCACAAGTGGTGGCCACGCTGGCAGCCGACGATGGGAGCACCGTCAGCCAAGCGTCCTACTTGCCGCCGTCCAACGTCCAGCACCGCCGAGGCCGGGGACTCCTCCGAGGATGAGTAGGGCATGGGAGGCGGCAGGGCATGGTGTGCCAACTGACCGGTCCGTATCCCGTGTTCTACTCTTCCTCGCCGGAGACCGCACCTTCACTTCACGGGTCTTGAACCCCGCCCCCGTACATAGAGATCGCAGATGGAGGACGTCAGTCGCCGCCGTAGAATAGGATTAGGGTCGGGTTTCTTTTATTTTTCTGTCCTATAGAAGTTTGAAATGTAATGAAAACCTGCCGTGTTTGCATTAATCTCGGCCGGTGTATATGAACTTTCACAATAATATAGTATATTGTAGGAGTACTAGCAAGATGCCAGTGCGTTGCATGGAAGATCAAGATCTTGTGGGAGAAAAGGATGAATGAGGGAAATCCTTATCTGCAAATGTGGAGAGGAGTGCGGGTAAATTGTCATAGTTTCCTTCCTATCCGTTAGATAGATCGGACGACCTATATTGCAGGATGACAGGCACACCATCATCACCAACTCTGCTTTCTATTGAACCGAGAAAAGTCTAACCTGCAAAGTAAAATAAACACATAGGGTCTATACATATACAATTTATCTTAGGCACTCCAATAGTACGTCCACTACACATTCACGCATTTCACATCTTTCTACATCTACGGGAACCTACAAAAGGGTTAACGTAAATTGCCTCTCTCTCTCTCCTCCCCTGATTTTCATGGTGGTGGGCCCCTCCCTCCCCCCAATATACAATCAACAGCTCACACGTTTCACATTATGTTAATTACGTAACTGGTATTATGTAGGTGTAGCATTACTCGTCCTAAAAAACCAACTAAGCCAACCTCCCAGCATATCGCGCGGGAAAAGACACGGCCGCGCCGTTTTAGTCGGGATTACCGGATTACTAGTAGTAGTATCAATGGATCGCGCGAAGCAACAAGTTTTTTTTAGGGGGCGAAGCACCTAGTTTAAAAGGAAAAAGGCGGTACACTCACATCACTCCTGTCGCGGTCGCATTGCACCCCACACACGTTCGGTCCTGCACACGGCTCATGCAAACGGAACGCGGTACGGTTTGCCTCTTCACTGACACGTGGGACTACACTTGAAGAAACTGACCATGCGCCAAACTCCCCCCGCCCACCGCGCGAAAATCCTCCCCCCCCCCACCCAAAAATTCCCCCCAAATCTGATTCAACCACCCTTCGGTCAACTAGCCAATAATATTCCCCAAACACCCCTCCCCCCCGTGCCCCTCCACTCCATTCGCTCCGCCAAAGCCGCCCTCCCCGCCGCGCCGATACGTCGGCGCCGCGGTTCATCTAGGGGATGCACGACGATCCTCTCGCTCCCATAGTACGCTCTCGTAGACTGTCGTCCTCTAGCCGCACCGCCACCGCTGGCTACGTTCTTGTGGAGGCGCACGGCGGTCAGCGCCGCCACCGCTGGCGACATTTGTGGAGACGCACGGCGGTCAGCTTCTCCCATAGTATGCGCATTCTAGACTGAGGCCCCGTTCATGTCGGTGTAGCGCTGAATGTTAGCTGATAGACATTGTTAATCTCACTATTTGCCGAAGTAGTTTACAGTCAATATGCTCTGCTTAAGAAGCTTCCTTGCCCTATTCTGCACTCAATCTGCTTAGCTGAGATGGCATGCCAAAGCCGATTATTTGCTAAAATAGCCTACAATATATTTATTGTGACGTAGATTGCCATGGTCTAGTAGCCAATCTGTTAGGTGAAATAGCTCTACACCGTTTTATACTCGATCTTTGTTGCTGTGATGGCCTTCAATAGTTCGATGGCTACGTGCTCGGCCTCACTTACTGCTGAAACAGGTTCCCATAATTTAGCACTCAAATCTGTTTGCTGAATTAGCTTTACATATATTTCGTTACTTAGATCTGCTCGTCCAAATATCTTGCCATAGCTTTAGGCATCGACCTAGGTATTTTTTTCTGGACTTCATAAAAAGCATATATGTTTTTCCTGTAATATCTAGTAGAAGAACTAATTTGTATGTCAAACAGATGGACAGGACTTGGATAACATCTGCTCGAAGATTCTCCGCTGCATATGTTGAGGGGATTGAAAACTTCATGAACTTTATCAGAGCTGAGTAAGGTGGTCCGAAATCAGATGTGCTCTGCCCGTGTAGCAGTTGTATGAATTCAGTTACAAGATCCTAGTCAACTGTGCAAAATCATCTACACTTGTATGGGATGTCGGCCACATATACTAGGTGGGTTCATCATGGTGAAACTATGAACGTCAATGTTATTAACTACGTGGAAGCAGCAGATCACCATCTTGATCTGCCTGATGCTCAGGTGGAAGAGGAGGAGGTGGTGGTGGCGGAGCCAGTGAGTTTGACCAATATTGAAACAATGCTACGAAATGCTCGTGCATTCCGTGAACTTTCACCTATAGAAGAAAAACGGTGGGCCCGCATGTTGGAACAGTGCAATGTGGCTGTCACCCCAGGAAATAAGCTGTCAGTATTCTCAGCTATGGTCACCTTTCTGCAGGTGAAGACATCTGAGCGGATGACCAACAAATCATTCGATGCGATGTTGGCTGCTTTCCGCAAATCTTTCCCAGATGCGTCTGAGCTTCCACACACCTATAGTAAAATGAGGAATTTCCTTCGTGCAGTTGGAATTGGATATGATATGATCCATGTTTGTAAGAATAATTGTGTTCTATTCCAGAAGGATTATGCCAACTTAAGTGAACGCCTGAAATGCAAATCATCAAGATGGAAAGATAGTGATGCTGTGAAGACGATTCCTCATAATGTTCTGAGACATTTTCCAATTATACTAAGAATGCAGAGGTTGTTTCATGATGCTGAAACAAGAGAGGATGTACTGTGGCATTCTAGGAACCAGGAGTACAGAGATCAGAATGTAATGAGCCATCCATCTCATGGTAGTGAGTGGAAAAGCTTCAATCATAAACACAAAAAGTTTGTTGCTGACCCGAGAAACATTAGACTTGGCTTAGCTTTATATGGATTTAACCCATTTGGCCACCAGAGCGCCACATACAGTATGTGGCCAGTGCTTGTTATCCCTTACAACATGCCTCCAAATGTCTGCAGCAAAGAATCAAACTACATGATGGCCTTGCTCATCCCAGGTCCAAAAAGTCCTGGAAAGGATTTTGATTTGTTCATGGAGCCTCTTGCGGAGGAATTTCAACATCTATGGAGGTGTTTTCTCACTCGAGACCTATATAGCAGCCCACCAGCTGATTTCTTTCTGCATGCTGTTATAATTTGGTGCATCCATGATTATCCAGCTTTGGGCACTATGTCAGGGCGAACGACACATGGTTACAACGCATGTGTTCGTTGTGACAGGAATCCATTGTCATACGCAATACTTAGCAAGATCTGTTACATTCTACACCGCCGTTTCCTTGCCAAGGACAAGCCGCATCCTAGAAAATACCGAAGACATGTGTTCAATGCAAAGCATGAAAAATGTGATGCGCCAAAGAGGATTACCGCCGATGAGTTGCAAGTGGAATTCGAGAAGGCCAGGCATATTACACCAGGAAACCATCCTGGTAATGGTAGCGGGAAAAGGAAGCGTGGCAGGGAAGAAGAGAGATTATTGTTCACCCGCGGGTCCACTTTGTGGGACTTGGAGTATTGGAAAGATTTGGATCTGTGGCATAATCTTGATGTGATGCACATCGAGAAAAATATATGTGACAACATTATCGTCAAACTTCTTAATATTGAAGGCAAGACGAAAGATACCTTAAAATCTAGGATTGATTTGACACACCTGGGTATCAGACAGGATTTGTAGGTGCAAGATGAAGGTAAACCACGGGATATGGCACCAGCTGTGTACGTCTTGGACAAGGTAAAAATAAAAGAATTCTGTGAGGTCCTGTCACGTGTGAGATTCCCACACGGATTTGCTTCCAACCCTGAAAGGAGAGTCAGTGCAGATGGAAACAAGGTACAAGGGTTGAAAACTCATGACTGCCACATCCTACTTCAAAGGGTTTTACCTGTTATCCTTAGAGGATTGGGCCGCCCTGACTTATACAGAGCAGTTGTAGAGTTGGGACAATTCTTCAGGGAACTCTGTAGTAGAAATATCAGGATAGATGCTTTGGAGCGTCTTAGAGACAAGATACCAACTATCCTATGCGACCTTGAGAAGATATATTCTCCAGCCTTCTTTGATGTGATGGTGCATTTGGCTGTTCATCTACCTGATGAGGCACTACTTAGAGGTCCAGTACAGTATGGCTGGATGTACCCTATTGAAAGGCGGCTAGGCACTTTCAAGGGCTATGTTAGGAACAGAGCTAGACCCAAGGGTTCCATTGCAGAGGCCTACATTGCTACAGAAACATTGACATTCTGCTCAAAATACATTGAAACAGCTTATTAGCTTAGCAAAGAGGTGGGTGAAGACAATCCCGGTCTCAATGTTTTTGATTATTCTATTCGAGTTACAGGGAAGAGTCGACAAGAGGACAAACCTAAAGATTTGGACAAAATGGTTTGGTATGTGTTGAATAACTGTCCTGAGATACTACCTTATATCAAGTAAGTGCTAAGTACTGCAGCTTATACATCGTAATCTACTAAACTTGCAACACATTCTTATATATTTAGATGTTTGACGCGATCACTATGTTGTGCAGCATCTACAAAAAGGAGTTACTGCCGCAAAATCCAAGAAACATTGACAAATTGGTTATGGCAGGATTTGCGAAATGGTTCAAGAGCCATGTAAGATTTTGAATTGCACTATCATTTTTTTTAATATATTGAGTACATAAGATGATCAACTTGTCTATTTTCTAACCATAGGTTAAGAAGATGTGGGAGGATGGGCAGGCAGTTGATGATGCCCTTTACTCACTAGCAATGGGTCCTGATACTCAGGTAAGACATTATGAATCTTGCGTTGTTGGAGATGTGTGCTACAACACCCTTGCACGAGACGAAGGCAGGAAGACACAAAACAGTGCCATCATGAGCACGGATACGTATGACAAAGAGACAACTGAAATGTATGCTAACATAACAGACATTGTTCAGTTGCAGTATATCTCCAGTTTCGAGGATCATCGATGTGTGGTTCTCTTGTGCTGTCGTTGGTATAACCTGTTTTCCAGGATCGCAAAACCCAGAGCTGATGATTATTTCAAATCCATCAATGTCAAGGCGGCATACCAGACCAACGAGCCTTTTATTTTGGAAATCAAGCAACACAGATATTTTTCTTGGAAGACACATGTGCATGTAGCGATGGCTGGAGAGTATTGCAAATGTTTGAGCAGAGGAATTCGTTCAATGAAGTTGCACAACAAGATGATGCTTACACTGCGCCTGATGTACAAGATAACACAGATGTTCCTAATATCTTTGAGAACCATCACGTCAATGACGCCGGTGAAAAGATTGCCCATTGTGCTATGGACATACAAGAGTTGATCAAGAAGAAGCCAACGTTCGAGGACGTTGAGGACGAAGAAGAAGATGACACCATGGGGAATTACGATTCAGACTGATACACATGGCGAAGATGTTGATGCTGCTGCTGCGGATGATGATTTCATTGCTTTTGTCGTATTTGCCTATCAGAAGACATTTTTTATCTACTATGTGAAATTGTGTTTGCTATGACAACTAAAACCTGATGAACATGTTGTTTAGTATTTTGCTGTGAGAACATCACTTGTTATGTATGCTGATTTGTGTTTGGTGATTGTATGACGACTAAAACATGATGACATTGTTGTTTAGTTGTACTCATATTTGGCTGTGAAACTTGAATTTGATGACATAGTTTGCTGTTGGAATGCAATTTGCTCGACGTCTTCGAATGAGAACAAAGTTGACCCGACAGGGCGTCTGCTATTTATGTATTTATGAGCAAAAGGGGATACCCCCTGATTTCCGTTAATAGAAATCATTAGATGTTCACAACTACGCCCAGCCTGCTACACGGGTTTCATTCATTACTAGTTTCAGCAAAGTGCTCATGTCATAGCCACTGAATACATCACCAGTGCTACATACACTGCAAATAAAGAGACAATCATCCTACAGAGAACATCGATTTTGCCCATTATCTTCACAAGCTCTTTCATCTCCTCATTGCTGTCAAGGCCGTTCAGCAGCTGTTTCTTGGCCATGATCAGAGGAACTGCATCTTTAACCTTCTGCTCTGCATCTTCCTCTTCTGTCGTTCCTTCAGTTACTTGGCCAACACCCAAATCTGCTGGTCCTGGGATTCCTCGGCTAACCAAATAATCAGCATAGTTGCATTCCCCCACATCAGTAACTTCCCAGAAATACAAATCACACGAATCTTCCCTTTTCTGCATGAATCAAATTGGAAGATCATCAACCAAACTGTTAAAAAAATCAGCAACTGAAAGCAGCAGAACAACACTTAAACATATTATTATCCCATGATTTGGGCATTTGTAGAAGACTCGGCCAGGGTTGAGGATTGTGGTTGAGACGCAACCGATGACTCTGCGTGATTTGCAGCAGTGGCACCACACCAACAGCAGCGGGTTGCGACGAGCAATCGGCTGCGGTGCGCGTGCCGGCGGGGGTGTGATGAGACCCACAGGCGATGGTACGGGTGGCGACTTGGCACATATCTGGTTGTTGCCTGCTGAAGAGCAGGTGGACGAGCAGCCAGCAGACATGGTTGCTGCGGCCAGAGCTTCTGATGCTAGGCAGAGTAAGTAGAGAAGAGGAGAAGCGAATGTTGGATATGTCAGTTTCATTACTTGCAGAGTAGCATAACACCATATATAGTCATAGTCTAGGTTTGGATTCGAACCAGCTACAAAAGCACGTCTCTCTTTTTTCTAAAAGTTGGCGACATCTCTTTACTGGTACACTAGCTTGTTCTGTATGCCTTCCCAAGTCTTTGATTTTCTTTCCCTTTTTTTTGCGAGGAAGGAAGGAGGACAAAATTGAGAGTTCTTAGGACTCGAACCCAAGACCTCTCGGTTTAAAACCAAGGGTGCTAGTCACTTATGTGGTGAACGTTCCCTAGGATGAGGACGGCAGACGAACGCATTTTCCTCACAGTTTTAGTTGCGACACAAGATAGAATGGTCGCAGTTTCAGGAATGTTATCAGGCCAACGAGCCCAGTTTTTCTTTTCTTCCTATATATAAAAAAGTATGCTACTTGGTGTCGGCTTAGTCAACAAACGATTGTGCCAACCTTGACCGTTGGATTGACATTCAATGTCTGTCGTGTTTCTTTAGTCTCTTCTTCCTCGAGCTGCCAAAGCCAAACCAGCGCCGGCGGGACCGCTTGCTCCCGCCTCCCACGGCTGGCTGTGCTGCCGCGCACGCATCATGGCCACATCGTACCCTAAAACTCTGCGCACCTTCCCCAGCTCCTGTTCGTTCCCGTCCGAGGCCTCACCATCGTCCTCTGCCTTGGTTCGCTCGCCACAGTGCCGCCCTCTGGTGTTGTCAACATGGTCAACAACCAAGAGGAATAAGGAGATGACTGTACATGGTGAAGATGACAGTAGGGACCCAGTAGTGCCTGCAGTAATTTTGTTTTTTCGGGACGAAGAAGGGTATCAACTGGGTTGTGCAGGACACGTGGACCGTCTAGCCCAGGCTTTTATTTCATATGTTTAGCACATGACCAGCCCAGTTTGTTTTTTTCCTTTCTGAAAATGGCTAGCCAGCTATTTTGTTTTTTTGCAGAATAACCAATGCAGGCCTACTTGCTTTTCTACGCCCTGCTGGGCCGGAAATCTTTCAAGACGAGGAGGGATGCATTTTGCCCAGAAAATGGGCTATAAGTAATAAGAAATGGGCTATAAGTAATAATAAATGGGCTGTAAAATGAAAAAATACAACAAATAGGCAATTAGTTCCAAAATACTGTTTTCTTTCAGATTTTGGTATTTTAAATTTCATTGTTTTTGTGCGGGTAAAATTTCATTGAATTTAAATTAAGGTATATTTAGATTTAAAATTAATTTGAATCTGGCTAGAAATTTCGGGCTGTATGCTGTTTGGGATAGATTTGGAGGCTGACTTGTGGGTCTACTAGGTTGACATGTACTTTGGGTTTGTCAACTTAGACCACAAATGATTCTAGCAGCAGTGACCGTTGGATGTTAATCCAACGGCCGTACTGCTTCTTCAATATCTGATCTTCTTGCTCTAGCCACCCAAACCAGCGCTGGTGGGACTGCCTGCTCCCGCCTCCCGTGGCCGGCTGTGCTGCCGCACATGCCACACTGCCCCACCCTACTTCATTGCTGCCAGGCCATTCCTGTACTCACCCACACCTCTTGTTATTTTCCGGTGATGGCAGCCGAACCAGTAAACCCTCGTACTCCCCACCGCGTGGGCAACCATTGTCGAGTCTTCCCTGGCTCCGTGTCGTTCCCTTCCTAGGCCTCGCCGTCATCCACCGCCATGGTGCTCTCGGTGCGGCCTGGTCAACATGGTCAACGAACGACATCCATCGGACGTGGACTGTACGTGGAGAGGCTGACAACTGGGTCCACGGCCGCACACAAGGAAATGGCTCCTTATTACACGCAAAATAATGATTCCTCCACCTGACAGCTGGGACCCACTGGAAGGGCCTCTGTATTTCGCGGAAAAAACGTTCCCCCGCTGACAGGTCGGACCCACCAACTATATCTTCGCACGCAAGGAAGTGCCTCCTTATTACGCAGAAAAAAATGAATACCCTTCCCCTCAAAAAAATGAATACCCCCGTGCTAGCTGGGACCCGCCATAGTGGGAGGATGACTTGTGGGTCAACTAAGTTGACGGGGGCGGAGGGCTTTGTCAACTTAGTCAATATGAACGATTCTAGCTCCAGTGACCGTATGATGTCCATCCAAGGGCCATAATGCTTCTTCAACCTCTGGTCTTCTTGCTCCAGCAGCCCAAACCAGCACCGGTTGTGCCGCGTGCTCCTGCCTCCCATGGCCGGCTGTGATGCCGCGAAGGCCTCACCGCCCCCTACTACTCCCACCGCTGGCCAGACCATCCCTCTACTCACCCACACCCCCTGTTATTCTGCGGCGATGACAGCCTCACACCGGAGCCGAACAAGTGAACCCTTGTACTCCTCTCCGCCCGGGCTTTCATTGCCGCGTCTTCCCCGGCTCCGCGTTGTCCCCTTCCTAGGCCTCGCCGTCGTCCACCGCCCTGGTGCTCTCGGTGCGGCATGGTAAACATTGTCAAGGAACGGCTTCCATCGGAAGAGTACTGTACGTGGTGAGACTGACAGCTGGGTCCATGGCGGCCGCAAGGAAGTGCGTCCTTATTACGCGCAAAATAATTATTCCTCCACCTGACAGCAGGGACCCATTGGACGGGCCACCGTATTTCACGAAAAAAACGTTTCCCCCTGACTGCTAGGACCCACCAGCTACATCTTCGCACGCCAAGCAGTGCGTCCAGGCAAAAATATGATTTGCCCCCCTGACTGCTGGGACCCACCAGCTACATCTTCGCACGCAAGGAAGTTCTTGATAGTCGGGACCCACCTGGTCGAAGTGTACGTAGCGTTGTCATTCTAGTCGCGAACGTGTATGTACATACTGGTCAATGTAGAGGCGCGAACGAGTCTTAGTAGAGGCGAGCACGTGTCGTAGTAGAGGCGTGCACGTAGCATGTACACGTATGTACAATGGCCAGGGTGCAAGAAAGTAAATACGGCCACGGACGTACATACAAGAGGGGTCTCGAACTCCTACTCGCGCATACGTATGGCCAGGGCTCGTGTACATGGCTGGGTCGGAGCGGAGAAACTGCGTCAACGTCGTGTTCATGTTGAGGCAACGGAATGCGCATGTTCATCGGGAGGCAACAGAATGCGTCGTGTTCATCGGGAGGCAACAAAACGTGTGGGAGCCAACCGGCTTGGACGGAACAGGCGATGGAAACGAGGCCTGGTGTACCGCAGAACGGAGGAAACAACCTTGTGTTCGACCGGCCACATTCGAAATGGGATCCTGTTCATCGGGAGGGGTCTGGCATACCGCAAAACAAAGGAGACAGGCTTGTGTTGGACCTCCTACGGTCGAAACGGGGTCCTTTTGATCGGGAGGGGTGTGGCGTATTGCAAAACAGAGGAAACGGACTTGTGTTGGAGCGCTACGATCGAAATGGGGGTCCTGTTCATCGGGAGGGGTGTGGCGTACTGCAAAACGGGACTCCACGGGATACTGTTCATCTCCACCGTCGACCTCCTCCAGCCTCCACGGGCTACTGTTCATCCACCGTCGACCTCCTCCAGCCTCCACCTGCGACTGTTCATCCACGAGCTCCTGTTCATCCAGCCTCCACCGCATGCTACTCCACCGGCTATTGTTCAACCACCCCTCTCCACGGGCTCATGTTCAACCACCCCTCCACGGGCTAATGTTCATCCACCCCTCCACCATCTACTGTTCATCCAGCCCTCCATGGGTTCGTCCTGGTCATCCAGCCCTCCACGGGGGCCTGTTCATCTAGCCCCAACCGGCTCGATCGATCGGGGTCATGTTCATCCAGAGGCAACGCCACGGGGTCCTGTTCATCTACCCCCACCGCTCACATTTCATCCACCCCCCCTGCAAGGCTCACTGCTCATCCAAACCCCCCCTGCAACGCTCACTGTTCATCCAGAGGCAGCATCAATCGGCTTCAGTTAGCAGCAGTAGCGAAGGAATCGCTCGATCGCTCGGGTTCAGTAACGTGTAGCCTACAGTGCAATCACTCGGGTTCAGTTAGGCGACGCCTCGCTCGGGTTTAGTTAGAGCCCAACATCTCGCACACACGTGCGTACGTGTACGAGATAAACGCGCATCGCTCGACCCCGACCACCCACCATAACCGGGAACTCCCCGAAATTTTTCCCCGCCCTCGCCTTTACCACGGTTTTTTCCGTCATGGATGGCCCAAAGAATGTCATCCAGCTGCATCTCTGGCCCGCCCAGGAAGAAAAGCCCATTTTCTATCATGATTTTTTGTCATAGAAGTAGGATCCCACCACATCTATGATGATACCAGGTTTTGTCACAATTATTGTCATAGAAGTGTCATAAGTATGACAGGAAAAAAATTCGTTCAGCCCAAAATGTCACAGATGTGTCTTTTTTTTGTAGTGAATGGACGTTCAGACTTATATCCTGATCTTATATAACTAGAAATGGATACTTGAGATATGTGATGGATATGTGGCTCCGAGATTGGTTTCTCGCAGAGAGTCGAGGAAGGATCTCTGGGCGTTGTTGTTACAACATGCTTGTTAATTAAAATGCTATTCTTTACTCTTCTACATGCTGCAAGATGCTTGGAGCTGCTTGAGGATGCTAGTCTTCATTAGGCTAGGCCTTGCCCTCTATTCTGGCATTCTGCAGTTCAGTCCACAGATACAACCCTTCCATTTGATACCAATGCATACTTATTATAGATCTGATGCTTGCGAGTACTTTGGATGAGTACTCACATTTTCTTTGCTACCTCTTTCCCCCCTTCTTTCTTCTTTTCGGTTGATGCAACCAGATGGTGGATCCTTGCCGCTAGATGCCACCGCCGATGGATACTACTACATGGAGACCACCAACGACCAGGAGTAGTTTAGGAGGTCCCAGGAAGGAGGCCTTGCCTCTTCGATCGTGTTGCTTTTGTGCTAGCCTTCTTAAGGCATCCTTGTTAACTTATGTCTTTACTCAGATATTGTTGCTTCCGCTGACTCTTGTGTATCGAGCTATGTATTCAAGCCCTCGAGGCCCCTGGCTCGTAATATAAAGCTTGTATCCTTTTATTTGTGTTTAGAGTTGTGTTGTGATATCTTCCCGTGAGTCCCCGATCTTTATCATACACATTTGCGTGTATGATTAGTATACGATTGAATCGGGGGTATCACACTTATTTTAGTTCGATCCATAGTTATCTTTTGCTATAGATGAATCTAAGTTTGGTTCGATCCTTTCTTTTCGGGAGTTTGCTTAGTGATCTATCTTTGTAATTGTGTGCGAGATATATAATAAAGTTTAGTTTGAGTTTTTGCTTTCTTTAGTTTCATGTTGTAATAAAAAGAAAGGAAATAAATCAAGAAGAGCATATGCTAATCTTATGGTAGGTGATGACACCACATAAGGAAAAGTATAAGTAGAAAATTTTACTAGAGATTGACAAACATAGCATTGGTCAATGATGTAACTCATGAAAGAATTAATAAGGGAAGAGAAGATTCACATATAAATACACTATCCTAGAAATCATTTGTGATTGTGAGCCCCCATCAAAATATTATATGCCAAAATTGTTGACGCTGGACAAGGAAGACAACTTAATGATTTATGTTTGTTCATATGCACATAGAATTCATATTGTCATAGATCCTTTAACATGTGGTGCTTTCCCCCTATCTTTGCTAGCCAAAAATTCCGCACTAAGTAGAGATACTACTTGTGCATCCAAAAACCCTTAAACCCAAATCTTATTTTCAAGAGTCCACCGTACCGACCTAGGGATTGAGCAAGATCCCTCAAGTAAGTTATCATTGGTGCAATAAGGCAATAAAAATTGCCTCTAAAAGTGTGAGATCATTTAGTGTAAGAGAAAACTGAGCATTGTACGAACTTATGATGGTGAAGAATAAAAGCGACAAACTGCATAATAAAGGTTGCCATCACAAGGGGCAATACAACATGACGTTCTTTTGCACTAAGGGGTTGAGAATACAAACAAATAAGCACATGGCAACCTCTGCCTCCCTCTGCGAAGGGCCTATCTTTTAATTTTATGTATTTACTATTATGTAAAAGGTCAAAGTTTTCTCTCTGTTCCTTTGTATTTTCCTCGCAAGCATCAAGTGGTGAGGAAAGATCTAGGCACATATGTGCAGTTGAATATGGGTAGCATGAGTTATTATTGTTGACATCACCCTTGAGGTGAATATGTTGGGAGGCGAAACTATAATCCCCTATCTTTCTATGTGTCCAGTTGAAACGCTTTTCTCATGTGTATGCGGTGAGTGTTAGCAATCATAGAAGACTATATGATGGTTGAGTATGCGCACTTGCCTAAAGGCTCCGATATGTGACCCTTCCTGAAAAGATGATGAATTTTAGTTGCAAAGTTGACTGAAAACATAGCTTGTTGGTTTCTAATAGAGTTTATGCTTTATACTTCAATTATGTGATGAATTGCTACTTATTCATGAGAAGTCTATGATAAAAATTCTATGATAAAAGTCTTATGTTTAAGTTTTTTGTTGTTATAATAATCTACATGATGCTTCTATGTCCGTATTTTGTTTTTATCGACACCACTCTCTCTAAGCATGTGGACATGTTTCTCGATTTTGGTTTTTGCTTGAGGACAAGCGAGGTGTAAGCTTGGGGGAGTTGATACGTCCATTTTGCATCATGTTTTCCTACTATTATTTATGATGTTTTTATGCATAATAATGCTTTATGATGTAATTCTAATGCCTTTTGTATCATAATATGCAAGGTACACACAAAGAGGGAGAATTCCGGTAGCTGGAAATATGGACCTGGAAAAGCTACGTCAGGCCACCTATTCTGCACAACTCCAAATAAGCTAAAACTTTACATGGAATTTTTATGTAATAAATGAGGAATATTGGAGCCAATAAGTACCAGAGGGGCCCACAAGGTGGGCACAACCCACCTGGGCACGCCAGGGAGCCCAAGCGTGCCCTGGTGGGTTGTGCTCACCCAGGCCCACCTCTGGTGCCCATCTTCTAGTATATAAGTCATTTTGACCTAGAAAAAATAAGGAGAAGACTTTCAGGACAGAGCGCCTATCGGATTTCGGGTTCCGGCAGACCCTTGAGGTTCGAACACTGGGGTGCATGCGGAGATCACACCTCCAGCCTACCCATGTTTCACCACCTCGCAAGGATCTAAACTACTCGAAGAACAACACAAGGGACACAAGATTTATACTGGTTCAGGCCACCATTGTGGTGTAATACCCTACTCCAGTTTGTGGTGTGTGGATTGCCTCTAGGGCCGAGGGACAGTACAAGGGAAGAACAGCCTCGCGAGGGTCTGTTCTTGGTTGGTGCGATGAACTGCTAGGGGAGTTCAGTCGCCTCTCTCTCTCCCTGTGTCTTGGGTGCGGATCTGATCAGATCCAGATGCCCTACCCTGTGGGTGGCTAGTCCTATTTATAGGCGAAGGCCCCGGGCCTCTTCCCAAATATTGAGCGGGAAGGGCGCCAACAATTGGCCATTTTGAAGGGGAACATCTAGTACACTTATCCTGACTAAAGTTGGTCCTCGCCTGCCAAAAGACCCTAACGATGACCCTGGCTTGGGCTCCATGATGACCCCCGTTCTGCCATCCTGCTGGTCTTGGTCTTGTTGCACTGAAATGGTTGCCTTTGCTTGATACCCTTGCCTGCGCTTGCCCCTTTGCACCAAAGGGGAAACAAGGACTCTGCGCAGGCCGGCGCCCGCCTGGCGCCCGCCTGGCATTGGTCGTCATGGCTTGCGTCACGGGCACCTCGTGAGGTACCCCGCCTTGATCTCTTCGCCTCCTCGCGAGCCAGCCTGACGAGGCTGCACCTGAGGAAGCCTCCTATCGTCCGCCCCGTGAGGCTTGGCCCCTCGCGAGGGTCTTGAGCATGTGTTTACGAAGATGGGCCATACTGGGCCACTCCTTGAGCCACGCTGCAGGCCGCAGGTAGGCAAGTCTAGGTACCCCCATTCCCAGAACACTGATAGTAGCCCCCGGGCCTAAGGCACGCTTGGACTTGGCTTAGCAGAGAAGCGAAGAGGCAAGTGCAAAGCACCGCAGGCCCCAATAGCCTGCGGCCTTGGGCGCCGCGTGGCGGTTGATTGGACGTGGGCATCCTGGCTCCCCCACGACGCCTCGGCAACTGCACAAGCTAATAAGGGAGTGGTACCTATCCAGGCTTACCTTCTTCGCCTTCTCCTTCACCGCCCAGATCTCCTTTCTTGCTCCTGTCCTTCTTGCTTCCGAAATCCCCAGATCGCCTCCAACTCTGCATCTTATCAAGGCATGGCGCCTCGCCAGACCCCAGCCGGAGCATGGTACTCGCCCGCCTTGGATCCTCTGAATGTGTCGGAGAAGAATCTTGCTCGGACTCGCCAGATGATGGCGACGCAAGGCCACGACAGGGCGGCCGTGCTCAAGGTCGACACCGCCCTTCCTGAGGGCAGAGGAAGCACCTTCTACCCGCTCTTCGTGAGCGCCATTGCCGCCGGTCTGGTGCCCCCTTTTTCCGAGTTCTTCCTTTCTGTTCTTCACCATTACAATCTACAAACCCTGCACCTCCATCCCAACTCCGTTCTTCTCCTGGCGATTTTCGCCTACTACTGCGAGGCTCATGTCGGGGTGAGGCCTTCGGTGGCCTTGTTGCGCCATTACTTCTAACTCCGGGTCTCCACGGCCCCATCACCGCATGCGCAAGCTTTATCGCGCACGGCAGCTCTAACGCCATCTCGAAGCCCGGGAAGAGAATTGAGGGCTTCAGGAGCAAGTGGGTCATGGTGGATGCTGGGCGCACCCACTCCCGGCTGATTCTGCCCACGGGGCAGCCCATGTCCGTTGATGCTTGGTCCCGTGGGGAGCTCACTGATCCCCGCGCGAGGCCGATGCTGGAGAAGATGGACGCGGACCTGTGGCCGGACAACATGGCGATGACGAAACTGACTGGGGTGTCGCTCCTGAGGGAGTTCCTGGAGCATCGGGTGGCTCCGCTCCGGGAACACTCGCTTCCGATGCGGAAGCTTGGGGGGTCGATGCCGCCCTTCGCTCGAACCCCGAAGTCATGGCCGACGAGGATCTGGCCGCGGTCCTTCAATTCTTGGTTGGGGGAAACGTGGCGAGGTTGGAGGATGCTCCCGTGCCCTTGTTCCTTCGGGATGATTGGGAGCAGGTGGTGAACTCCATGTCCGCTTTCGACGAGGGCGGGCCTGTGCCCGCGGAGGTTCCTGAGGCCTCGGCGGCCCTGGCGATGGTGAATGTATCCTCCAGTGACTCCAGCAGAGAGGAGGAAGAATAGGAGGAGGGGGACGAGGAGCCTGATTCGGAGGCGACCGACGGGGAGTCGAGAACGACCCTTCCTCGGCGTAGGTCCCGCACTCTTCGCCTCATGCCGGATGACGACGAGGACGGCGATGAGAGGGGTGGTGAGAGCTCGCCCATGATCCCGAAGAAGGACAGGACGTGGCTGGTTCCCCGCGGGTCCGCTCCGACTCCGAGGCGATCCGCAGACACGCCTCCTGCTCCCGGACCTCTTGAAGTTGACCCCAGCATCCGGCTTTTGGGCTTCAATTTTGGCCGGAGGTTGCTTGAGCCCGCGAGCGATGACGAGTAAGTGCTCGATTCTCGTTTTGCTTGCTGCTTTGTTGTTGGGGCTTGACGTCCATATTCCTTGGCTAGGCCGGTGCCTGCGGCGAAGAAGCTGAAGGGGGCTCATGAGGCTTCGTCCGAGGCAGCACCCCCATCCGTGGGAGAAGGGGGAGACAAGACGCGGGCCTCTCCTGCCCGGTCATCCTCGCGAGGCCTGGCGGGGCCAGCTGGAGCGAGCTCAGCCCCCATGGCCCAAGCGACTCCTGCAGTGTCTTTGCCTGACGCCGCCGCCGCAGTCGTCGGGCGCAGAAGGTCCTGACTGATGGCACTGTGATTACGCTGCCGTCTTCGCCTCCTACTCCGCCAACCACTGTCTCTCCAGCTCCTCCTACTGTTCTGGATCTTGCCGCTGCTGAGCTGGACCAGCTGCGGAAAGATCTTCTGGGCGCCGACCCCCGCTTGGTGGCCGGGCGCCTGGAGTTGGTCTCTGGCTGGCTCCGCTCTGATGCTTCAGTTCGAGCGGCGCTAGCCCAGGCCGCGATAGCCTGCAATGAGGAGAAGCAGGCCATCCTTGAGGCGAAGGCCGCTCGCGACGCAGCCTTGGGTGAGGTTGCTGATGTCCAGGGCTGCTACAAGGTGCTGGAGTGCGAACTGCAAGGCCTGCGCGACCAGCTTGTCAAGGAGGCCCGTGTCCGCCAGGAGAAGGAGGAAGACCTGAAGGCTCGCGAGGCTGCCACCAAGGACCAGGATGCCGAGCTTGACGAACGCCAAGGCCGCTTGGGTGCACTGGAGCAGGCGCTGGAGGCAAAGAAGATCGAGCTGGACGGCAAGGCGCGGGTCCTAGCCGAGGACCGCGTGGCCTTCGTGAAGATGGAGGTGAAGGCCCGCACCATGCTGAAGTCGCTGTATGACAGTGGTGTAGAAAGCCCGCTGGCCGGCGCCGAGGAGGGCCCCGCCAAGCTGCTTCCCTTCCTAGTCCACGCCCTGGAAGATGTCGCCCTCGGCCTTGGCCCCACGGCTGAGGCTGAGGTGCACGTCCTTTCTTCTACGGAGCTAACGCGCGTCTTCACCCACGTCTACCTCCGCGACCCTAGCATTGACCTCGACAGTCTTTTGGAGCCTGTGAGCGGCGAGCTTGCCGCCGTCGCTGCTGAGGCCGTGAAGGGTCACGCGGAGGCTCTGCTAGTGAAGTTCTGGGCCTACAGCACCAAGCCGAAGCGAGGCGCTGCTGGTCTTGAGGCTCCACGAGGCGAAGCTGCCCAGCGTAGCACCGTCACCAGCGATGGCGCCGCCAAAAAGTGACCCCTTTGCGGCTCCCGCCTTGCTTTTAAGCCCTGCAACATGCATTCTGCCTCGTGGAGGCGTTTAAACTTGTGTTTGGCGTTGTCAAAGTACTCTATGGACTGTAATATTTGCTTTTGAATTTCTTGAGATTTGCGTTTTTCCTTCCTACTTGCTTGTGTTCTACGTCGGCAGAGCCCGGCCCCGCGCATACCTCAGCCGCCGTTAGCCCCGACCGGAAACCAGGACGGGACCAAGGAGTGAGGGGCTACGTGACAAGTTAGGCTCCTGAGTCGCGATGCTCAGGAGTTCCCCTTGACGCACGAACAGCAAGTAGGGAGGTGAGATGCATGGCTGAATTTACCATTCTACATCGACAGAGCCCGGCCCCGTGCATACGTCAACCGCCGTTAGCCTTTCGGAACTAAGGGGTGAGGGGCTACGTGACCAGTTAGGCTCCTGAGTCGCGATGCTTAGGAGTCCCCCTTGACGTTCAAACGGCCTTCGTACCTTGGCTCCACTCGGGGAGAGGCATGCGACGAACCAGGCCCAAGGGTCCTGGCTGGGTGGCATGCGCCTGGGCGTGACCCGGGTGCAGCCCCCATGCCCAGCCCCCTCGCGCGGCACTCCCGAGGGGAGGCGTTACGATGAGGCCGGAAATTGAGCTCTGGGCTCCCTGAGGTTGATGCAGCCGGGGGCCACCCTCAGTTGTTTATCACCAGCGTGGAGCATAGTGCTTCCATATGTGTAAGAGCATAGCCGCTCCTCGGCAGTGTTGTCAGCCAGCGCGGAGCATGGTGCTTCCACTGGTGCGTGGGAGGGGGCTCCCCTCCGGGAGAAGCCCCCGGGGCGTATACAGCCCTGCCCTGACATGTGGCTGGCACGGTAGGGCCTGGCGAGGTGTATCTAGGCACCCGTGAGCCAGCGCGGGACTCACGGGGCCCTACCTCAAGGCGGGTTGTGCCTAGCTCTGGGCCTTTACTTGTGATGTGTCCCTCCAGACTTGGTTAGATGTCAGTGCTCTACGTCCTCGGGTCCCGGCCCTCGAGCGGGGCTAAACCGTTGCTGGTATGCCAGGTCGTGATGTCGTGGATGAGGCCAAAGGGTGAGGGCTGGAGAGCCAGTAAGAGCCCATGAGTCGCGATGCTCAGATACCCCCCCTTTAACGTGCAAGCAGCCGACATGAAGAAAGAAGGGTGCCATAGGCAAGCATCAAACAACAATCACGATGGCTCAAACGCACGACCCGAATAAACGCGAGAGGGATACATGCCACCGGGTCTGGCCCGGGTAGCTTGGGGATAATGCAGCCCAAGAGGCGCCCCCGATAAAGTAAGATGAAAACATGAACTAAAGGGGATACACGCCGCAGGGACGGACCCACGCGGCCTGGGAATGATGCAGCCCTGGGGGGGCGCTCCCAGCTGAAAATGAAACTCGAAGGATGTCACCTGATGATGCTGAAGATGGAGGGATGCTGAAGTATAGGACGGCGTGCGCTGCGGGAGACGATCTTCACGAGCCCCTAGGCCCAGGGGCCTCGGGAGGCTCTGGAGGTGCTGGCGGCTCCTCGCGGACCATCTCCATCTCCGCCGGGACTGCGGAATGCCTAACCACCTGAGCCTCCAAGATGCTCTTCATGAGGCGCTGACGGACAGCAGCCGCGTTCGGCAGGCCGTAAGGCATGCGAGCATAGCTGTGAGGTGGGCCTTCGCAGCGCCCCACGCGTGAGGGCGAGAGGCGCTCCTGAGAGGTGGCTCGGTTGAGTCCTGGTATGTCGATGCAGACGCGTAGCCCACCATCCTCGCCTGGATGGGGAGCTACGGCGGGCAAGCGGCGGCTGCCACTCTTGACTCTTGACTCCTGCAACTCCTGAATGATCTCATTGATGAATTCCTGAGGGTTTGGCCCTCCTTGCCTTGCTTCCTCGTGAGGGAAACGTGCGTTGAAGCACGCCTCCAAGTGGTGCCCGAGCGCCACCCTCGTAATCTTAGCAAAGTCGACGGCCCTCCCGAAGAGAGCCCCCGAGCCCTGCTCGAGGAGGGCACCGGGCGCGCCTTCCCATGAGACAGAAGGAGGTGCTCCCTGAACAGGCGTGGACCCTGAGAGGCCCGCCTCCCGAGGGGTCGGACCAGGCGATGTCTTCTTCTTCTTAGGAGCAGCCTCGGGAGGCCTCCCGTTCTTGTGATCTGGGTCTTCAATTGATGCGGCTTGGAAGGCACGTTCCAGGGAACACACGGCATCTCTCTCTTCACAGGGCACCGTGATGACCCCACCGCTCCCTGGCATCTTGAGGACATTGTAGCCGTGATGGGTCATGGCCATGAACTTGGCCAGGGCTGGGTACCCGAGGATGGCATTGTACGGCAGACGGATGTGAGCAACATCGAAGTCAATGAGCTCGGTGCGGTAGTTGTCGCGCATCCCGAAGGTAACAGGACGGCGGACCTGCCCTATCGGAACCTTGGAACCATCGGTGACTCCTGAGAAAGGCTTGGTTGACTGTAGCTGATTGTACGACACTTGGAGATTGTCGAATGTTTCGACGGATAGGACATTGAGCCCTGCTCCGCCATCGATGAGGGTCCTGGTGACTTGCACGTTGCTGATGATTGGGGAACAAAGCATCGGGAGGACTCCTGCTGTAGCCGCGCACTTGAGCTGATCCGCTGAGCTAAACGTGATAGCGCACGATGACCACCTAAGAGGGCGTGTGGCCTCAAGCTTGGGGAGGACTGCATTCACTTCGCGGGCAAGCTGCTTGAAGAAGCGCTGGGAGGCCGGGGCTTGTGCGCCGCCCAAGATGCAAGCAATTGCGCGCGGCTCCTGGAAGCCCCCAGCCCAATCGTCCTGGTGATGATCTTCATTCCTCCTTGGCTGTGGTGGTAGAGGAGGGTGGCCCGCATTGCCTTGCGGGCGATCCTCGCGAGGCTGATCTCTCCAACCCCCCTCGCGAGGTGGGTCCCTCCAACCTCCCTCACGAGGCTGGTCATGCCAGCGGTCCTCGCGAGGTCGGTCACGCCACCCTTGGCGAGGGCCACGGTCTTCCCATCATCCTCCACCTCTTCCTCCTCCTCGGCCATAGCCCCTGTCGCTGCGCTCGAGGCGTCGGCCGGCACGCACGTCTCGGACGGCTCTGAGCTCTTGGCATTCGTTGTTGTTGTGGGTGTGGAGGTCGTGGTACACGCAGTACCGGCTGCCCTTGGACGACTCAGGCTGATCCCTGCCTCGCTTGGTGCATGGCTCTGCTGCAAGCACGACAGCCCCCTTGCGCTTCACGTCCTTGGTCTTGGGCTTCTTCTCTTCTGGTTCAGTAGCTGGCAGCTCGAGGAGGGACAGGCGCCCTTCCTCAGCCCTTGCGCACTTGGTCGCCAGATTGAACAGCTCCAGGGAGGTGCACAAGTCTTCATGGATCGTGAGCTCCTGCTTCATCTTGATGTCACGCACGCCGTCGGAGAAGGTTGAGCTGATGGCCTCCTTGGACACCTTGGGGATCTTAAGGCGAGCGCTGTTAAAGCGCTGGATGAACTTCTGCAGGGTCTCCCCCGGCTGCTGCTTGATGCGGCGCAAGTCGCTCATGGCCGGGGGCCGGTCACGGGTGCCTTGGAAGTTGGTGATGAATCGGGTGCACATCTCGTCCCAGGAGGATATCATGCCAGGAGCCAGGTGCGGGCGCCGTCCTTGAGCGCCATGGGGAACCAGTTCGCCATGACCTTCTCGTCTCCATTGGCGGCTTTGATGCCCAGCTCGTAGAGCTGGAGAAACTCAGCAGGGTCAGCCGTGCCATCGTAGCGCGGGGGTAGGTCTGGCTTGAATTTGCCCGGCCAGGCCACGCTGCACAGCTCGGCGGAGAAGGCACGGCAGCCTGCAGTGGCCGCGGGAGCCTTTTGGTGATGGAGAGCTTGATCTTGCGGGTCTCCGTGCGCTGCGGCGAGGTACAGCGTGGGGTCTTGATGCGCCGGAGCTGGTGCGCGCTCGTGCCGAGCCGGTGCGGGGAGCACACGGGCGGCTTCCTGGGGATGAGGGATCTCTTGGCAGCTCTTCTCTTGCTGTGCTGGCGCCGGACAGAGTGGGTTCCGCCCAGGGGCCATTCGCCTTGGAGCCAAGGTGCCTTCTTGAGTGGGAGGCGGCTGAGGCGCCCCCAGAGCTTCGTCGCCTGCGCAGGGCGGGGCGCGGTGCAACAAGAGGGACGGTGCAGGGGAGCCCCCAGCGGCGCTGACAAGCTCGGTGGTGCGGGCGAGCCACTCGTCGTAGAGGTCGTCGATGGGATGGTAGTGCAGGAGCTCCCACACCAGGAGCAGAGCGGCGTGTGCGTCCGTAGGAGCGCGACGGGCATGGGACGAGGAGCCGGCCGGAGTCAGCGACGGAGTGGCGGTGTGGCCTTCTCGCCGTTCTGATGGGTGCAGGGACGATGCCTGTTGTTCGTTCCCCGCCGGGCCGGTGGCGGCGTTGACGGCAGGCGACGGGGAACGACCGGGGCGCCCGCCGACAGGGGCCGTCCGGGCGACGCGAGTGGAGAGAGCGGCCCGGCGCTCTGCGCGGGTGCGACGTGCATCTGACATGGATGGGATGGGTGGTGAAAACACGAGGCGCCGGAAGGCAGATTCCGGCACACCCCTACCTGGCGCGCCAAATGTCGGGTTTCGGGTTCTGGCAGACCCTTGAGGTTCGAACACTGGGGTGCACGCGGAGATCACACCTCCAGCCTACCCATGTTTCACCGCCTCGCAAGGATCTAAACTACTCGAAGAACAACACAAGGGACACAAGATTTATACTTGTTCAGGCCACCATTGTGGTGTAATACCCTACTCCAGTTTGTGGTGTGTGGATTGCCTCTAGGGCTGATGAGGACAGTATAAGGGAAGAACAACCTTGTGAGGGTCTGTTCTTGGTTGGTGCGATGAACTGCTAGGGGAGTTCAGTCGCCTCTCTCTCTGTGTGTGTCTTGGGTGCGGATCCGATCAGGTCCAGATGCCCTACCCTGTGGGTGGCTAGTCCTATTTGTAGGCGAAGGCCCCGGGCCTCTTCCCAAATATTGAGCGGGAAGGGCGGCAACAATTGGCCATTTTGAAGGGGAACATCTAGTACACTTATCCTGACTAAAGTTGGTCCTCGCCTGCCAAAAGACCCTGACGATGACGCTGGCTTGGGCTCCATGATGACCTCCATTCTGCCGACCTGCTGGTCTTGATCTTGTTGCACCGAAATGGTTGCCTTTGGTTGATACCCTTGCCTGCGCTTGCCCCCTTTGCACCAAAGGGAAAATAAGGACTCTGCGCAGGCCGGCGCCTGCCTGGCGCCCGCCTGGCCTTGGTCGTCATGGCTTGCATCACGGGCACCTCGTGAGGTACCCCGCCTTGATCTCTCCGCCTCCTCGCGAGCCAGCCTGACGAGGCTGCGCCTGAGGAAGCCTCCTGTCGTCCGCCCCGCGAGGCTTGGCCCCTCGCAAGGGTCTTGAGCATGTGTTGACGAAGATGGGCCGTACTGGGCCACTCCTTGAGCCATGCTGCAGGCCGCAGGCAGGCAAGTCTGGGTACCCCTGTTCCCAGAACTCCGACAGTGCCGCCGTCTCGAGGCGGAACTTAGGCAGGAGCACTTTTACCCTTCGGCGGAGCGATTCCGCCGGGGGAACTTCCCTCCCGGAGGGGGAAATCATCAGCATCATCATCACCAACAACTCTCTTATCTTGGGGAGGGCAATATCCATCAACATCTTCAACAGCACCATCTCCTCTCAAACCCTAGTTCATCTCTAGTGTTCAATCTTTGTACTGGAACTATAGATTGGTGCTTGTGGGTGAGTAGTAGTGTTGATTACATCTTGTAGTTGATTACTAAATGGTTTATTTGGTGGAATATTATATGTTCAGATCCATTATGCTATTTAATACCCCTCTGATCTTGAGCATGATTATCATTTGTGAGTATTTACTTTTTTTCTTGAGGTCACGGGAGAAATTATGTTGCAAGTAATCATGTGAACTTGATATGTGTTCGATATTTTGATAGTATGTATGTTGTGATTCCCTTAGTGGCCGGTGTCATGTGAACATCGACTACATGACACTTCACCATATTTGGGCCTAAGGGAATGCATTGTGTAGTAGTTATTAGATGATGGGTTGCGAGAGTGACAGAAGCTTAAACCCTAGTTTGTGCGCTATTCCGTAAGGGACTGGTTGGATCCAAAAGTATAATGCTATGGTTAGAATTTATTCTTAATACTTTTCTCATAGTTGCGGATGCTTGTGAGGGGGTTAATCATAAGTAGGAGGTTTGTTCAAGTAAGAACAGCACCTAAGCACCGATCCACCCACATATCAAATTATCAAAGTAGCGAACACAAATCGAGCCAACATGATGAAAGTGACTAGATGAAATTCCCGTGTACCCTCAAGAACGCTTTGCTTACTATAAGAGACCATTTTGGCCTATCCTTTGCCTCAAAAGGATTGGGATACCTTGCTGCACATTTGCTACTATTATCGTTACTTGCTCGTTACAAATTATCTTGCTATCAAACTACTCTGTTACTTATAATTTCAGCACTTGCAGACATTATCTTACTGGAAACCACTTGTCATTTCATTCTTCTCCTTGTTGGGTTTGACACTCTTACTTATCGAAAAGAGCTACAATTTATCCCCTATACTTGTGGGTCATCAGATACTAGGGATCAAACCCTAACAAAACTAACTCGATTACATGATAAATCTCATCCAACCCATGACCTTCCAACAATCCTATGATGGAATTACTCACACATGGAGGTGAGCATCATGAAAATGGTGATGGAGGATGGTTGATGATGACGATGGCGTCGATTTCCCCTCTCCGGAGCCCCGAATGGACTCCAGATCTGCCGTCCCGATGAAGAACAAGAGGTGGCGGCGGCACCGTATCGTAAAACGCGATGAATCCTTCTCTCTGATTTTTTTCTCCCCGAACATGAATATATGGAGTTGGAGTTGAGGTCGATGGAGGTCCAGGGGACCCACAAGGCAGGGGCGCACCCTCCACCCTTGTGGACAATAGGTGGGTCCCCCTCTATTGATTCTTTCGCCAATATTTTTTATATATTCCAAAAATATTCTCCATGGATTTTTAGGTCATTTCGAGAACTTTTATTTCTGTTCAAAAATAACACCAAGGCAATTCTACTCAAAACAACGTCAGTCCGGGTTAGTTCCATTCAAATCATGCAAATTAGAGTCCAAAACAAGGTAAAAGGAGTTTGGAAAAGTAGATACGATGGAGACGTATCATTATACTATTGCAATATTTTCTTCTATTTATTAGTGTATGTTTCATCAACTAGTGCCACTATAATGTAATCACGTTTTTCATTATCTGTGCAAATAGGGTTATTCAGTTGCATTTGGGCAGAACTACACAAATGTGCGGATGGAACCAGCATATATGCAGAGTGCGAGGTGCCAAGTAAAAATTACCGACACCAACCATGCTCCATCTAAGCATTGGCATCCACCACCGGTGGGACGGGTGGCGCTCTTTGTGGACGAATCTTTCTTGGCAGCAAATCCTCTAATCAAATACTAGTAGCTTATATTGGCACTTTTCTAGGGAGTACTCTTTTCTGAAAGAAGCACCAATCGATTTTTCTTTATTTGTAGACAGTGTCATAACTTGTTTTTGGTCCAGAGATATTTTAGGGTGATTGACGTAGTACTCCGAGACTGATTGTAAGCATGATTTTCATTCGCCGTCACACTGATTGTAAGCATGAGAAGATGGAAGATTAGGTTAGTGAGAAGCTTACCTTAAACCCTACCACCGCCGTTGAAATGAGGTGAGCGGCGAGGGAACCATGGAGAATGGTGGGGAAGCAATTTCGTGCAATCCGGCCTCCTCTTGTGGTGGGAGAATGAATACTCCTGTGGCTCCGACTGGAACTGCGCCCTCACAAACGGCACACCGTACTCGATCGATTCGTTATCCTCTGAATGCTCAACCTTCGACCCGTACGCCCACCGCCTCCGCCTAACTTTTGCCTCGGGTGAATCTGTCTGCTCCATCACCCAGAGTAGATACTTGGTGAACTCGAAGGACTGTGGTGTGACTGCCGTCGGGGAGTACATCGTCGCCCTCATCGCCGTCGTCTTGCTCTTTCGCATACATTGCCACATGGCCCTCACCATCCTCGAAATCTCCCACTCGTTGTCAAACCAAGTAAGATCTCCTTCAACCTGGCTAACTTCACCTGGTCGCCGCTGGCGATCTGCCCGATTCGCTGTTGCATCCTTTCCATAGATGTCCTTTTGAGAGGCTGGGTGCTAGCTTTGGAAGGTGGGAGGAGAGACGGTAGTCTTGCAATGGAGAAGAGGGAGAGGCGAGACGGTGGTTTTGCAATGGAGAAGATGGAGAGGAGAGGGGGTGGTTTTGCAATGGAGAAGGGGGAGAGGCGAGACAGTGGTTTTGGAATGGAGATGATGGAGAGGATAGGGGGTGGTTTTGCAATGGAGAAGAGGGAGAGGACCATGCCATAGCGATTTAGAATTGGACGAGATAGGGTCGGCGTGCTGTGACTGGTTCAAAATCAAAATCAATTTACACTTCAATTAAGAAAGCGACCCCACATTAACTAGTTTCCCTTGTATTCTTGGTCATATTTGACCATGATTTTCACAAAAAAAATATATGGTATACATTGCAAAAATAATATAATTTGGAAGTACATTCAGATACGAACCAAACAATACAATTTTTGATGACATGCATTCACATTTTGCTTGTCAAATACAGTACGTGGTCAAACTTTGAGCCAAAATACGCAAAACAAAAAAATACTTCAAAGACCAACACCGCTCCTCTCCTCTTAAACCACTTCCGCTCCTGTCATGTTCCAATCCAACACCAGCGGCGCTCCTCTCCACTTCCATTTCAAAACCACCGTCGCTCCTCTGCTCTGCCAATCAAAAACCAGTACCGCTCCTCTCCTCTTCCATTACAAAACCACCGCCGCTCCTCTCCCTTTCTAATCCAAAACCAGCACCTCTCCTCTCCTCTTCCATTCAAAAAACACTGCCGGCGAGTGAAGGTGCTGTGGAGAAGTAGATCGATGGAGGAGTACAACCGATATGTGTGGCTTGCAGGCAGCGAACTTGTGAAGCTAGCTAGGATGTTGGAGATACAATCTTGGTTTGACAACCCGGAGAAATTAGCGGTGACGGCAAAAGCAATGGGAAAATATCTGGAAAAGAGCGAAAAGGAGGCAATACACAGGGAGGGAGTCGTGCGGGATTACATAGAGCTGCTCCTCTGGGCCATGGAGCAAACAGATTCACCGGATCTGACCGTGAGACTACGGTGGTGGGTGTATCGATCCAAGATGGAGCATCCACCCGAGATTGAAGGATTGAGCATCTACATGGTGCCGTTTGTGCGGGTGCCGTGGCAGAGCGAGCCGGTGGAGTCTTCGTCGACTCGACCCAACAGCAAGAGGAGAAAAACAGTTGTCGCGATGATGCTTCCCCGCCATCCCATCCCTCGCCGTTCACCTCGTCCCACGGGGCGGTTGTCTGCCACCGAGGAATAGGAGGGGACTCCCCCCCCAAATAGTCTGAGGAGGAGCTTCGGGTTGTCAGTAAATGCAGGTTGTGAATTGTGTTTTGTGTTTCAGATTTGAGAGTACTTTCAGATATGAATGTCTTTTAAATTTCAGATTTGCAGTACTGAGCATATGAAGTATTTTATGAATTCTAGAGATCTATTTTTAGCACTTTAAAAAATGTAGTTTCATATAAAAATGCAGACAGTGTGATTTTCAGAGAAGATACTGCATGTTTCAGTTTCAGATAGGAAACTGCAAGTTTTAGTTTCAGATAAGAAACTGCAAGTTTCAGTTTCACGTAAGAAACTGCAAGTTTTCGAGGATGAGCATTTATATTAACATGCCCTTTTCAAACAGGGATAACATCATGTTGGCAGTTTTATTCATGGTCAAAAATGGAACTACCGGCAAGTTAACATCATGTTGATCAACATTCATGCATAGCACATCTTCATATGATAAGCAGTCAAAAAGATATGTTATTTTCAAAATGCCCACACAATGTTGAGTGTGTTGGAGGTGGTGCGCGTAGATGACAATGGGCACGCACATGTCAGAGGCAGAGGCAAAAATTTGTGGATATTTCCACAACATCAGGTGGAATCAAACCCGGGCGGAGCAGCGGTTAGGGAGGGAAACTTGGCCACTGGGCTACTCCAGTACTTTTGCTCAAAATTAGGCACAACGTCTACCACTACTGTAGCACGTCTTCCCTGGCTCCGGTGTGTGTGTGTGTGAGGATTTGATGGTAAAAAAGGTCGCCAATGTCACTTGATATTTATGAGAATATTAATATTGAACTCTTAAAGTTAATGTGACCCCGTTGCAACGCACGGGCGTTCTTCTAGTTTATTATCAGTGGACCAACAAGTATCAGCTAGGTTGTGGGCTGCCTTGTCTAGGATTTATTTTTAAACATGTGCATCCCACGACATGTTGGTTTGTATATTTTTTAAGGCCGTCATGTATCGACCGGCCTATGGCCCTGCCATCCTAAGTTTTATTTTTTCTTAAACATCTACAACCCAACTTATGTATTTTTTTAAAGAAAACGCAAAGGTTTGTTCTCTTTTGATATATCAGAATAGGAACAGGCCAACTTATGTTTCCCATCTAACTATATTTTTATTATTTTATATGTTATTATATATTATTTTATTATCATTATATATTTAACAGATACTTACATATATAAGAAAAAATATCCCATGTATTATGAACTTATAAAAATAAATGTTGAACAATAAAATCCCGGTTTTTTTTACTTAAGGTCAACGAAAATAAAGGTGATTGTGTACAAAAGCTTGGTAAGATTTACGGACCAATGTAAATACAACAGTTATTATTTAAATATATTTATAACAAAATGCTCAACCCTTGTTTATTTTTTGATAACACTGTTGCGCCAACCCGACATTATAATTAGAACCAGCCCAGCAAAATCGTGTATTTCGAGAAAGTGCAAATGGGTTGTAGTTATTTAGAAAAAATGGGTCGTACTACATTATTTGTTCACCTAGGCCAGCAAATTCGTGTATTTCTAGAAAGTGCAAATGGGTTGTAGTTTTTTATATAAAAAATGGGTCACATGAGCGCTTTATTATTTGTTCACCCAGGCCAGCAAATTTGTGTATTTCTAGAAAGTGCATGGGTCGCATGGACGCTACATTATTTGTTCACCCGGCGCAGCGAAAGGACTTAAATTCTAAAAAATGGGATGAATGTGATAGCCTAGATTTTGCCTTTTCTCTTGTTTCGGACTTTCAGTTGCATTTGCTTTGGATTTGGAGTTTTGACTCAATTCAAATGGGCTTGAACACTTGGGCCTACAGTTGATTTTCACCCAAGTGACCCATTCACCTCTAACTCACCTTTCCTTATCTAAAAAAACTCCAACAAAAGCCCAATGAATATTCTTCATAAAATAAAAATATTCATTTTCCTCCGTGAAAATCACTTCAGAGAAGTATGCTCCAAAGCAACCCCTAGATTTCTTGTTCAAAAAATCTTGAATAAATTCACAAATATTCTTTGGACCCTAGGGCACCTTCCTGAGCAAAATATTGCATAACTTTTTGTAATATTTTTTCTATAGAAAATCATTTCTGTTCTGGACAGAATGATCACTTTGCACAGCAAGTATATTTTGCTTGATCTTTTGGGGCTGACCTTTTTTGAGCTTGATTACCTTCCTAAGAGATCACTAAATCCCAAAGACAGCCCTTAACTCTCACTAGGTTTTTCTCAGTAAAGCTCACAAGTTTCTTTCCAGAAACTTGCCAGGAAGATAGCCACTCTCACAGTGCACCTCTGATCCAGCCAAGCGTGCAAAACAACTAAAACCACTAAGGACTCACTGCCAAACATAGTGTTTGGGCTTAGCACAGCCTGATGCCATAGTTCACGCGGTGACCATGTTCGTCCAAGGGGGTTGGCATGCGGCCAACACGCTCTACATGGCGCCACCTCCTCTGTTTCGCGTGGCTCGCTACCCAAGCTGCAGCACCTTGCCAAACCACGCCACCATCTTTGTTTGAACCCCCATAACTGCACCCTGGCGCATGCCGACGCCGAAGCTCGCCGCAGCCAGCACGGGCCTGGCGCGGCCAAGGCAACAGTGCGCTCGTGCCCCTGTGCTCGTCGCATACCGCGCTCCTGTGCTCGTCGCAGCTCGCCTATAGCGCCCGAGTGATCTCCGGCGTCTTCCCCCGTCTCACTGATGCCATTCATCACTGGCCGAAGCTCCAGAGAACTCCAGCGAGCTCTTGATCCCCGCCTCGGCCTCGACTATAAATAGAGCTCCCCCGAGCTCGTTCCTCTCCTCACACTCACTCAGCACATTCCCACAAACCCGTAGGAAGCCGCAGCCTAGCTGGGCAAGCCTCTGGTCGCCGTCCCCGCCCCGAGCTCACCGGCTATCCCCATCCTCTGCCCCCTCCCTCTCTAAAGCCGCTCGAGCTCAACTGACCACTCCGGCATGTTTGTGGTGATCCACGGGTGCCTGCTGGCGCTGTTGGAGCTGCTGGACTGGCCCTGCTTCGCCGGAACCACCATGTTTGACGAGCTCTGCCCGCTGCTGCCGCTGGAGAGCTCCCTTCCAACCCCGTCCGGCCACCCTAGCACCACCACGGGTACGGGAAGGTGCACCTCAACCTCCTCTTCAATCCTATCCCTCTAGATCTCGTCGCCGGGCACTCCTCGCCGGAGAAAGCATCGTCGTCGTGCCGCCTGCCTCTATTTCTCTCTCTCCCCCACCGACCTGATAGCTGGGGCCCGCTGTCAGCCACTCAAGCCGACCCCGAAGTGATATGAGTGGTGGCACCCTGGTGGTTTATACCTTTGACGTCACCCCCCTTGGTTTTTCTTTTCAATTCAAATTTAGTTCAAATTTGACCAGAACTTTGACTAGCTGTAACTTTTATTCTACAAGTCCAAATGAGTTGATTCTTTTTGCATTCTGTTCTTACTAGAAAATCCTAGCAGCACACCCAGGATGGGATTTTTCCTTGCTGCCTAGAATTTCTGGTAATTTTCAGAAGTGTTCTTGATATTTTCTTTTTGTCATTTGATTTATTTTCAGAAGGTGAAGCTTGTCTTGAAGGCATCCAGGAGGAGTGCGAAGCTCCTCTGCACTAAGGCAAGCCACAACAACATTGTCATTGTGTCTTTTCAATATCCATGATTTTATACTTGAATATATATGATATTCATTGCATATAGTATTAAAAATAAATGATGCTTGTGTTATTTAGTTTGTCATGATCAAAATGCTTAGTTAACAGAAATGAATGCTTGAACTAGTGAGATATAGCTTGAGTAGCTGATCTAAGTAAGGTTGCAATGACTATGATAATATGATCATGAGTATTATTTTTACTATATACAAAATGAGTTTTATTTGATAAATGCCAACTAAAGTGGTGAGTAGAAATAACCAGTAAGAAAGACCAGAAATGTTGAAAGTTGAGTTTGTGCAAGTAGAACTTCGAATAAGGTTGATATGTTATTGTTAAGTGATATATGATGCAAGATACATGGTTGCATAAGCATGGCATGTTGTGACTCGAGCATTTTCATTTTCAAGTTAAACCTGGTAATAATTGAACTTGAACTTAAAGTTGGTCGGGTCATGGTGCCACTGAATCGGGCTGACAAGTGCAATTTGCCTTAGTATGGGGAGGCTATTAGTCGTTCCGCTGTCATGCCTCTTGTCAGTGCCTCCAACGAGGGAAGGTTATGCGCGTGCATTACCCTGGCCCGGTAAGCAGACATAACCTTGTGGACCTATTGTTGTTATGGTACCTTGTCCCCGTTTGGGACTGTTTATGTGCCATGATGGTGGTTGTTTTACCATTGGTAGGCTCGGTCACCCATGGCTAATCCCAGTGGGGAAGTGGTCGGAGTGGCCGTAAGAGTGTCATGGCAATGGGAGGGTTCTGTCGAAATGCCGTTGGCCCACCCAAATGGGAGTGTGAGGCCATGGGTTCCGTGGTGTGGGTAAAGTGCACTACCTCTGCAGAGTGTATTAATCTATCGATAGACGCGCCCGCAGATAAGGGCCCAGTTCGTAAGTAAGTCACACCATGGATCAACTTTCATAAATGCATCTTGCACACTAAGTTATTTGCATTGCACTAGTTGAATCGTGATGATGTCAGTGAGACTTACTGTTGTGATATTACTTGTGATCCGGGAGTGATCACTGTTTGGTTACAAGTTAACTTGTTGAACCAAGTGTGGTCTTGTTTGTGATCCATCGTGATTGCTATTTGGTTGCGAGGCAGCCTGTTGGTAAGAGAGTCCGAATGACTCAATGCACAAGTTTGGTCACTGCATGAGTAGCATGTTGATATTTGCATTGAACTTGATTAAATGTCATGATATTGTTTGTCATTATGTGTTGTGACCTTGCAAGTACATTCAATGTACTGACCTGGCGTGTTATGCCAGATTTCAGGAAAGTTTAACTGGATCGGAGTGTTGCCATGTCTAGACCTTGTCCACATCGGTGTCCCTGTTCTATGGAGTCCCTCTACGTCGTTGTTCCGCTGCCATGTAAATGTCGTGCTCGAGGCCCCTATATGTTCGCTAAATAATGTACATATTGTTCAGCCGCAGCGAGTGTGCCGCTTGGCCTCACTACTTGATGTAATGTAACAGTTTGCTTCCACTAGTTTCGATAAAGCGGTGATTTCTACACCAAGATGTTGTGTGTTGCCAGAAGACATGATCTCTGGGTTGACAATGCAAGGTAAACCCGTTGCTCTGAGCTGGGGTGCCATAACGCTTGGTATCAGAGCCTCGTTGACTGTAGGACACACTAGACCCCGACATGCAAAGTAAACATTAGTTAGTTGCCAATTGAGTGCCATTATTATTTGCATCTGGATGCTGCACTGCATTGCATGCATTAGACTTATTGTTATTTCTAACCGGTTAATGGTTGTGAGTGTAGATGGCTCCGGTGCTGTATCCATGTCAGTTGCAGCTGATGCCCGACACTTCTCCGCATCTCCTTCATAGCGTGTGGCGTCGAGTGTACCCTCACATTGATGACCCAGCATATCGGGTGTACCGGGAGCGCCTAGCCGACTCCGTGTATGAGTATCACGCCGTGGTTACTCTGTGCACCAGTTCGCCAGTGGGTTCTTACACTCGTACCTCTCAAAGCAGTTATGCATCCGCCGCCGCTCAGGCCGTCCAGTATGATGCGCTCAAGATTCTTGTTGAATTACGCTATTCTGAGGCTCGGATGCAGAACCACCCAAGTTTTCGTTTCTACCCATCTCTGCACGATGATGGTCGTGTTCACTTTCATTCCATTGATCCGGCGTCTGATAGTGACACTATCCACCTTTCTCGATATATCACTGCTAGTTATCTTCTGATTCACGAGTTGGCTCGAGAGCTGAATCGTGCTCATTCTGCTTTAGCCACCGCTAGATCCTACCCTACTCCACCTTCTATGGGATTTACTCCTTATATTGTGCCCAATTCTAGCTCGCCTATTTCTCCGGTTACTCCCACGAGTTGCTCGGGCACCTCGATGGTGAACCCACATAGTGCTCCTGCTGAGTGGGCGTGTCTTCTTGCTACCTCTGCAGCTCCCATGATCCCTTCTCACCACGCACCTGCCCCTGAGGGAGAGCCCTCGAGGCAGCATGGTCGTGTTACCTTTAACCCGGAGGTTTTTGTTGGATTCCTCAGTTCAGGATCTGGGTCTAACTCAAGAGAGGATCCGACAGCACCGACAGAGTCCTAGAGCCTATGAGTATCAACAGTGGTCATGTGATGTACGGATGTAGTTCTATGAGCCATGATGCATGTATGTGAGTAGTCGCACCCGTCATGATGTTTTCCTTTCATGTATGAGTCTATGTATAATTATGTTGGAACTTTTTATTCGATCGTTGTGTTTCTTGTTTCATTCATTTGCTTTTTTTTGGGTTTGTCGCTGGCTTTTCTTCCCATGATTGGATGTTTCTCATCACAGTTGCTCTCATTGGGAAAAATAAACAGTAGGATGACGCGGGGAGGCAGCAGCACGTAGGCTTGTGAGGATGTCCATGTTTGTCATTCAGCAAGACACGCATGACACTCCCCCGAGCCATATCCGCAACCACCGCCTCCACCGCCAAATCCACCCTCCACTGAACAAATTATGCGCATGTTTGACGAAAGAAGGAAAAATGATCTGATTGAGCTATTAAAAAGGGTGCAAGCTATGGTTGGGCAGAATGGAAATCAAAATGGTCACCACTCCAAGCTGTCAGATTTTCAAAGGACTAAGCCTCCTAGTTTCAGTCAAGTGGTTGACCGTTTGGAAGTAGATGATTGGTTGTGAACCATTGAGAAGAAACTTGAGATTGCTCGCACTGATGAAGATGACAATGTTCCGTTCTCTACCCACTATGTTGAAGGAGCCGCTGCTATATGGCGGGATAATGCTAAAGCTCTGTGGCCTGAGGGAGAAGAAATTACTTGGAGTAATTTCAAGGACCAATTTCTCAAATATCATATTCCAGCTGGTATCATGAAGGTCAAGCAACGCGAATTTCTTGGTCTCACTCAAGGCAATCTGTCAGTAAGCAAATATTTGCACAAGTTCAACCATCTGATTCGTTATTCCCTTTATGATGTGGCCACCGAAGAAAGAAAGATCGACGGGTTCCTTGGAGGATTATATCAACACCTCAGGAGTGCTCTCTGCATGCTCGACTTTCCAGAATTTCAGTCTCTGGTGAACAAGGCTCTCATTGCAGAAAGAGAGTACAAGCCTGTGCAAGACAACCGACCCGCAAATAATGACCACAAGCGTAAATTTGAGCCAAAGAAGGACAAATAGCCCATCCAGAAGGCCCCTACCTGGCAATAGGCTCAAGTGGAGTATAAACCAAATTGGTAGCAGAATGTGAACAATACCACTACGCAAGTCAAGAATGTCGTGATCAGTCTAGTGCACGAGGCATGTCAGCGTAACAACACCTGCTTTAATTGTGGCCTGACCAGACATTATGCTAGGCAGTGTCCCAAGAACACAAATGCCCTGTTCTGGCCGCAAGTCAATCACATGGGGCCATATCATACCCAGAAGCTTGTCCAACGGCAAGTTCATAACCTCTCTGCAGAAGAAGCCCTGGAAAACCCTGAAGTCGTCATTGGTATGTTTCTCGTTAATAACATACCTGCAATAATTTTATTTGACTCTAGGGCTTCCCACTCTTTTATTTCTCGAAGTTTCATTGCGCAAAACAAATTTTCTTGCTCGCTTTTGGGAAAAAGTATGTTGGTTCAATCCCCGGGATCTGTTATCAAAAGCCATTTGGTCTGCAAAAATTTGGAAATTGACATCAAGGGAGTCAGTTTTCCAACCACTTTGGTAGTAATCGAGTCTGCCAGGTTGGATGTTATTTTGGGAATGAACTGGTTGACTCAATATCAAGTATGCATAAATTGTGGGACCCGAGAAGTCACCTGACAAATCAGGAAGGCCGAGCCATAAAATTTATTGCCCGCAAAGGTATACCCAAAAGGGAGATGGTCTTCACTGCAGTAGCCGAAGAATTGAATCTGATTCCTGTGGTTAGTGAATTTCCCGATGTGTTCCCCGAAGAATTACCCGGAATGCCTCCAGACAGAGAGCTTGAGTTTGCAATTGATCTTGTACCTGGCACTGCACCATTGTACAAAAAGTATTATCGAATGCCTTCCTCCAAACTTGTGGAATTAAAGAAGCAGTTGGATGAGATGCTACAGAAGGGATATATCCGCCCAAGTTCGTCACCATGGGGATCACCTGCAATATTTGTAGACAAGAAAGACGGTGGTCTCAGAATGTGTGTGGACTATCGAACGATGTCACCATCAAGAACAAATACCCACTACCAAGGATTGATGATTTGTTCGATCAGCTCAGTGGTGCAAAGGTATTTTCCAAGATTGATTTAAGGACCATATATCATCAACTGAAGATCAAGAAGGAAGATATTCCTAAGTCCGCATTCACTACCCATTACGGTCTCTATGAATATACGGTGATGTCCTTCGGTCTCACAAATGCCCCCGCCTTTTTCATGCATATGATGATTAAGGTGTTCATGGAATTCTTGGATAAGTTTGTGGTGGTTTTCATCGATGATATTCTCATATACTCTAAAAGTGACGAAGAACACAAGGAACACCTCCGAGCAGTCTTACAAAGACTCCGTGACCATCAGTTGTATGCAAAATTTAGCAAGTGTGAGTTTTAGCTCAAACAAGTCAGATTTCTAGGGCATGTTCTATCAGCAGAAGGTATCGCAGTAGATCCCAGCAAAGTAAAAGATGTGCTTGATTCGGCAGCACCCACAATGGTATCCGAAGTTCGGAGTTTTCTTGTATTAGCTGGATACTACCGCCAGTTCATCAAAGGATTCTCCAAAATTGCCAAGCCAATGACAGAACTCCTCAAGAAAGACAAGAAGTTTGAATGGACTGAGGATTGCGAGTAGAGTTTTAACGAGCTAAAAACCAGATTGACATCAGCACGAGTATTGACTCTCCCACACATTTACCGCGCATCCAGAAAAGGTATTGGGTGCGTACTTATGCAAGGCGATAAGGTGGTAACTTACGCATCTCGCCAGCTACGACCTCATGAAGGAAATTATCCTACACATGATTTGGAACTGGCCGCTGTTGTGCACTCTCTAAAGATTTGGAGACATTATCTCATTGCGAAGAGGTGTCAAATATTTACGGACCACAAGAGTCTCAAATATATCTTTACCCGTCCAGACTTAAACCTTCGACAGCGAAGATGGCTCGAGTTGGTCAAGGACTATGATCTGGGAATAAATTACCATCCGGGAAAACCCAACGTGGTTGCTAATGCCCTTAGTCGCAAGCCTGCCAATTTAAACACCATGCTGGAGTCTTTGCCTCCTGAACTCCAGCAAGAGATCGCTCAGCCAAACTTGGTAATTGTAAATGCCGTTCTCGTGAATATTTTGGAAGTAACTCCTACTCTAGAAGAAGATATTCGCGTGGCGCAGGCTGACAACAAGAGTCTGCAAGTATATTTCCAACTTCTGCATGAAGGCAAGACTCAAGATTTCTCAAAGGACGCACTGGGTACACTTAGGTTCCAAGGAAGGATATGCGTACCTGAGCAAGCAGATTTGAGGAAGAAAATTTTGGTAGAAGCACATGAATCCTCATATTCGATACACCCAGGCAGCACCAAAATGTATGAAGATCTTCGACAGATATTTTGGTGGGATGGAATGAAAAAGGACATCGCATATTTTGTCGCGTGTTGTGACATCTGCAACAAAGTAAAGGAGGAACACCAGAAACCCGCCAGACTTCTCCAACCTCTACCCGTCTCACAATGGAAATGGGACGATGTCTGCATGTACTTTATCACCGGTCTACCCAGGAGTCACCGAGGCAATGATGCTATATGGTTCATAGTGGACGTGCTGACTAAAGTGGCTCACATTATTCCCATACGCACCACCTTTCGCACTGATCAACTTGCACAACTATATGTATCCCGGATTGTCAGTCTGCATGGAGTGCCAAGAACAATCACTGCGGACCGAGGTTCATTGTTTACCTCCGCCTTATGGTCCCGACTCCATCAAGGTTTGGGGACCGCTCTTAAATATAGCACCGCCTATCATCCACACACAGACGGTCAGACCGAGCAAGTAAATCAAATCCTTGAAGATATGCTTCGAGCATGTGTCTTAGCCCATGTACCCAAATGGGAAGATTGTCTGCCATATGCGGAATTCTCATACAACAATAGTTTTCAAACTAGTCTGAAAATGTCACCCTTTGAAGCTTTATACGATCATAAGTGCCACACTCCATTAAATTGGTCTCAAATCGGAGACAGTCGTAACTTCGATGCTGATCTAATAATGGAGGCAGAGAAACAAGTCAAGGAAATTCGAGATACACTACAACTGGCTAACTCATGACAGAAGAGTTATTATGATGCCAAACATCGACAAGTCAGTTTTGAACCAGGTGAACATGTGTATCTCCGAGTCACACCCATGAAGGGGGGTCAAAAGATTTCAGATCCGAGGCAAATTGGCACCAAGACATAGTGGTCCATTCCCGGTCATGACACGAGTTGGCACAGTTGCTTATTTGTTGGAATTGCCACCAGAATTGTCAGGAGTACACAACGTGTTCCATGTGTCACAACTGAGAAGGTGCATCTCACCACCTGAGAAGAGGACTGATATATCAGAGACTGAGCTTGCCAAAGATTTAACTTATGAGGAGAGACCGTTCAGAATCTTGGATGAGGTAGAAAGGGTGAGCGCAGCAAAGCGATCAAATTTTACAAGGTCCAGTGGGAGCATCACACAGAAGAAGAAGCAGCCTGGGAAAGAGAGGAATTTTTAAGAATAACCTACCCATAACTTTTTTTCCCAAGCAACCGAATCTCGAGGACGAGATTCATCTTAAGTGGGGGAGGTTTGTGACAGCCTGGATTTTGCCTTCTCTCTTTTTCCAGACTTTCAGTTGCATTTGCTTTGGGTTTGGAATTTTGAATCAATTCAAATGGACTTGAACACTTGGGCCTACCCTTGATTTTTCACCCAAGTGACCCATTCACCTTTAACTCACCTTTCCTTCTCTGAAAAACTCCAACAAAAGCCCAATGAATATTTTTCATAAAAGAAAAATATTCATTTTCCTCCTTGAAAATCACTTCAGAGAAGTATGCTCCAAAGCAACCCCTAGATTTCTTGATACAAAAATCTTGAATAAATTGAGAAATATTCTTTGAACCCTAAGGCACCTTCCTGAGCAAAAGTATTGCATAGCTTTTTGTAATATTTTTGCTATAGAAAATCATTTATGTTCTGGACAGAATGATCACTTTGCACAACAAGTATATTTTTGCTTGATCTTTCGGGGCTGATCTTTTCTGAGCTTGAATACCTTCCTAAGAGATCACTAAACCCCAAAGCATAGCCCTTAACTCCCACTAGATTTTTCTCGGTAAAGCTCACAAGTTTCTGTCCAGAAACTTGCCAGGAAGATAGCCACTCCCACAGTGCACCTGTGATCCAGCCAAGCATGCAAAACAACTAAAACCACTAAGGACTAACTGCCAGACATAGGGCGTGTTTGGTTGCTTGTGTCACACGTGCATGGCATCAGGGATGCAATTTTTAGCTTGTTTGGTAAACCGCATGGCCATCTGGGCCTGGCCCAACTAATGCAAAAAGTACCCTCTTAGCCAGGCTGAGAGCTATGCCAGATTCGGCCGTTCCTTGGATGCATGCACGAGCTGTGCAAAAAGCCTGCACCCACCAATGCATCACGCGTGCAGCTTCATGCGAGGGGTCGCGATGTCCATCGTGATAACTCCCGCTTTTGCTTTCGCCCATCCCTCCTCCTCCCATCTGCTCCGCTCGGCCTTAGATTCGCCGCCGCCGCGTCCTCCTCGCCGCGGCCGCCTCCTGCTCCTCCTTGCCACGGCCGCCTCCTGCTCCTCCTCGCCACCGCCATCCCATTTTGTTGGCTGCCCTCGATGGGAGATAACACACAGGAAGGAGCAGAGGTTGATCCGGTGGAGGATCATGAATCCTTGCCCGAGTCACCGGACCAGCGCCGTTGAGGCCGACCTAGGCACGCTTGAGGTCGAACGCCGGTGAGTTGATCCGCAACGACCGGAGGCTCGTCGCGTCTTGATCCCGAGACGGCGGGGAACGCTGGTCTGATGGGGATAAACGCCCTACATCTGGATCTCGTGGCGGCGGCGGTAGCAAGATTAAGGATTTCCGATCTGCTGTTTCCATTGTAGTTACATTGGAGTCACATGCAGGCCTTCAGCATGTGCTGATGGAGCAGACACTGAAGAGAAGAGGAGACAGAGAAAAAAGAAAGCATCTCAATGATTAATTTGCAGACAAGACAAGAGATAATCGCAAGATTATGTCCTGTACTCTGATGGATAGAGTGTGGTTGCTAGTTCTCTTGTTTCATGTACATTAATCTCTCGTAATCAAATCACTTGATATATGAACGAATTAAGTGCAACCTACCTGCCTACATGAGAATCAATCTAGTGTGAATTAGGATTTCAAGAAGGATCTGCCTGCCTTGCGAGGATTTATATATATGTAACACAGAAACATAGTTCTACCAGCTGTTCTTCTAAAACTGTTATTTTTCTGAAGTTCTGAAATTGTTCTGAAGATGTTTTGACATGCTTCTCTTCTTTGCTACAAATAGTATAACCAGTTTACCAAATAATATCTCACTCAACCCATGACACCTCATACAACCTACCAAACACATATCTCAACTTGGCCAGTCTCACAACACGCAAGCAACCAAACACACATTTCAGTTTACCATTGCATGAGCTCAGCCAGGCCACAGTTAGCCAGCATGCTAGATGCGATGCAGCCAAATGTGACCCAGGAAACCAAACACGCCCATAGTGTTTGAGCTTAGCTTAGCCTGATGCCATAGTTCATGCGGTGACCACGTTCCTCCAAGGGGGTTGGCATGCGTCCGGCACTCTGCGTGGCGCCAACTCCTCTATTTCGCGTGTGCTCGCTGCCCAAGCTGCAGGACCTTGTCAAACCATGCCACCATGTTCGTTTGAACCCCCATAACTGCACCCTGGCGCTCGCCGATGCCAGAGCTCGCCACAGCGAGCACGGGCATGATGCGGCCAAGGCAACAGTGCGCCTGTGCCCCTGTGCTCGTCGCGTACAGCGCTCCTGTGCTTGTCGCAGCTCTCCTACAGCCCCCGCGTGATCTCCGGCGTCTCCCCCCCTCTTGCTGTCGCCATTCGTCACCGGGCGAAGCTCTAGAGAACTCTGGCGAGCTCTCAATCCCCGCCCCGGCCTCGACTTTAAATAGAGCTCCCCCGAGCTCGCTCCTCTCCTCACACTCACTCAGCACATCCCCACACACCCGTAGGAAGCCGCAGCCCGGCCGGGCAGGCCTCTGGCCGCCATCCATGCCACGAGCTCGCCGGTGATCCCCGTCCTCTGCCCCCTCCCTCTCCAGAGTAGCTCGAGCTCAACTAACCACTCTGGCGTGTTCGTGGTGCGTGCTGGTGCTGTTGGAGCTGCCGGACTGGCCCTACTTCGCCGGAACCACCATCTCTGACGAGCTCCGCCCGCTGCCACCGCTGGAGAGCTCCGTTCTGACCTCGTCCAGCCACCCCTAGCCACGCTACGGGTACGAGCAGGTGTGCCTCAACCTCCTCCTCAATCCTATCCCTCTAGATCTCATCGTCGGGCTCTCCTCGCCAGAGAAAGCGCCGTTGCCGCGCCGCCCGCCTCTGTTTCTCTCTCTCCCCCTCCGACCTGACAGCTGGGCCCACTATCAGCCACTCAGGTCGCGCCCGAAGCGGTATGAGTGGTGGTGCCCTGGCGGTTTATGCCTTCGACGTCAACCCCTGGTTTTTCTTTTTAATTCAAATTTAGTTCAAATTTGACCAGAACTTTGACTAGCTGTAACTTTTATTCTACAAGTCCAAATGAGTTGATTCTTTTTGCATTCTGTTCTTACTGGAAAGTCCTACCAGCACACCTAAGATGGGAATTTTCCTTGTTGCCTAGAATTTCTGGTAATTTTCAGAAGTGTTCTTGATATTTTATTTTTGTCATTTGATTTATTTTCAGAAGGTGAAGCTTGTCTTGAAGGCATCCAGGAGGAGTGTGAAGCTCCTCTGCACTAAGGCAAGCCACAACAACATTTTCATGGTGTCTTTGCAATATCCATGATTTTCTACTTGAATTTATATGATATTCATTGCATATAGTATTAAAAATAAATGATGCTTGTGTTATTTAGTTTGTCATGATCAAAATGCTTAGTTAACATAAATGAATGCTTGAAGTAGTGATATATAGCTTGAGTAGTTGATCTAAGTAAGGTTGCCATGACTATGATAATATGATCATGAGTATATTTTTACTATATACAAAATGAGTTTTATTTGATAAATGCCAAGTAAAGTGATGAGTAGAAATAACAGCAAGAAAGGACCAGAAATGTTGAAAGTTGAGTTTGTGCAAGTAGAACTTTGAATAAGGTTGATCTGTTATTGTTAAGTGACATATGATGCAATATACATGGTTGCATAAGCATCGCATGTTGTGACTCGAGCATTTTTATTTTCAAGTTAAACCTGATAATAATTGAACTTGAATTGAAAGTTGGTCGGGTCATGGTGCCACTGGATCGGGCTGACAAGTGCAACCACATTTGCCTTATTAGGGGGAGTCCATTAGTCGTTCCATTGTCATGCCTCTTGTCGGTGCCTCCAATGAGGGAAAGTTATGGGCATGCATTACCCTGGCCCGGTAAGCAGACATAACCTTGTGGACCTATTGTTGTTATGGTACCTTGTCCCCGTTTGGGACTATTTATCTGCCACGACGGTGGTTGTTTTGCCTTTGGTAGGCTTGGTCACCCATGACTAATCCTAGTGGGGAAGTGGTCGGGGTGGCCGTAAGAGTGTCATGGCAATGGGAGGGTTCTGTCGGAATGACGTTGGTCCACCCGAATGGGAGTGCGAGGCCATGGGTTCCATGGTGTGGGATGGTGTGGGTAAAGTGCACTACCTCTACAGAGTGTATTAATCTATCGATAGCCGCGCCCGTGGATAAGGGCCTAGTTCGTAAGTAAGTCACACCATGGATCAACTTTCAGAAATGAATCTTGCACACTAAGTTATTTGCATTGCACTGGTTGAATCTTGATGATGTCAGTGAGACTGACTGTTGTGGTATTACTTGTGATCCGGGAGTGATTGTTGTTTGGTTACGAGGTAACTTGTTGAACCAAGTGTGGTTCTGTTCATGATCTATCGTGATCGTTGTTCAGTTGCGAGGCAACCTGTTGGTAAGAGAGTCCGAGTGACTCAATGCACAAGTTTGATCACTGCATGAATAGCATGTTGATATTTGTCATTATGGTTTTGTTTGCTGTGAGCTTGCAAGTACATTCAATGTACTGACCTGGCATGTTATGCCAGGTTTCAGGAAAGTCTAACTGGATTGGAGTGCTGCCGTGTCTAGACCGTGTCCACAACAGTGTCCCTGTGCTATGGAGTCCCGCTACGTTGTTGTTCCGCTGCCGTGTAGATGTCATGCTTGAGGCCCCTTTATGTTCACTAAATAATGTACATATTGTTCAGCCGCACCGAGTGTGCCGCTTGGCCTCACTACTTGATGTAATGTAACACTTTGCTTCCGCTAGTTTCAATAAAACAGTGATTTCTGTACCAAGATGTTGTGTGTTGCCAGAAGACATGATCTCTGGGTTGGCAATGCAAGGTAAACCGGTCGCTCTTAGCCGGGGTGCCACAATGAATATGTGCGACATTTCTGGAGGCTGGAATGTGGGCCAATAGGTCGAAGCCAATGCAAGGTGTTGTCAACTTAGTCAACAAATGATTCTAACATCAATAGTCGTTGGATTTACATCCAACAGCTGGCATTCATCTTCAATCTCTCGTCTTCTTCCTCCAGTGCCGCCAAGACCACCTGCTCCTGCCTCCGGCTGCTAGCAACTATGCTTAGCATGCTTCACTGTGAAGCGCTACCCCACCGCCGGCCAAGCCATCCCTCCACCCCTCCACACCTCCTGTTATTCTCCGCCAACTACAGAACTACGCCGCACCAGAACCAGTTAACCCTCGTACACCTCTCCGTCAGCGACTCCACCGCCATGTCTTACCATCACCGGCTCGTTGCCATCCGGGGCCTCGCCATCGTCCACCGCCTTGGTGCACTCGGTGTGGCATGGTAAAAATGGTTAACAAACGAGAGTCATCGCAAGAGGACTATATGTGGAGAGGCTGACAGTGGGGACGCACCAGGTCCATGGACGCACGCATGCAACCACCTCCTTATTACGCGAAAATTAAATTATTCCTCCCCCTGAAAGCTGGGACCCACCACGTATATCTTCGCAAGGAAGGAACTGCCCCTGACAGCTGGAACCCACAAACAACATATTTGCACACAAGGAAGTGCCTCCTTATTACGGGAAAAAATATATGATTCCGCCCCTGACTGCTGGGACCCGCCAGCTATATATTCGCACGCAAGGAAGTGCCTCCTTGTCCTCCCTGACAGTTGGGACCCACCCGGTTGAAGCATATGTAGCATTGTCTATGTACATAACGGTCGATCGATCTGTCTACCACAATGAACCGTGGGCGAGTAAGGAGCGGTAGCGGTTCAGGTAGTCCAGTCAAAACCGTGTACACGTACGTATAGCCAGATGCCAAAAAATATGGTCATGTACGTACATACGGGCGGGGTCTCGAACGCGTACTCGCGCATATGTACGGCCATGGCTCGTGTACATGGAGAGGCAGATGGCAGCAATAGCGTCATGTTCATCAGAAGCCAACTGGCTGGGTTGGAACAGAGAAACTTCGTTGTGTTCATCGGGAGGCAATGGAATGCGTCGTGTTCATCGGGAGGCAACGAAATACGTCGTGTTCATCGGGAGCCAACCGGCTTGGACGGAATAGCAGAAATGAGGTCTGGCGTACCACAGAACGAAGGAAACAAGCCTTCTATTCGACTGCGTACGGTCAAAACGGGGTCCTATTCATCGGGAATGATCTAGAGTACCGCAAAATAGAGGAAACAGACTTTTGTTCAAGTGCCTATGGTCGAAACGGGGTCCTGTTGATCGGGAGGGGTGTGGTGTACTGCAAAATGGAGGAAACAGACTTGTGTTGGAGTGCCTACCGTCAAAACGGGGTCCTCTTCATCCACCGTCTACTGCCTGGCTCCAGCCTCCATGGGCTAATGTTCATCCGCCGTCGACCTCCTCCAACCTCCACGGGCTACTGTTCATTCAGCCTCCACCGGCTACTGTTCATAGAGCCTCCATGGGGTCCTGTTCATCCACCCCCAATCGGAAGGGGTGCGGCAGCCTCCTCGGGGTCCTGTTCATCTAGCGGCAATGGCCTATTACTGCGGGGTCCTGTTCATCCAACCCCCACAGGGAACTATTCATCCATAGCCAGCCAACCGTCTCGACTCACCACGTCTTGACTCATTGTATGCCTGCGCCCGAAACTCCCGATTCTGGTAGCATCGTGCTTGTTGTTGATAGAATGCGGAGCATGCTCGAGCGATGTCGCGCTCTCCTTCTAGTGCGTCTAGGTTGTCTTGCCGATCCAACTCAGCCTCCTTCTCTTCGTACATGCGTACTCTGGGTGTGTCATGGATCGAATCACATGGGAGGACCGCTTCGGCACCGTACACCATAAATAACGGGGTGTATCTTGTTGACCTATTAGGAGTGGTGCGCAACCCCCATAGCACAGAGTCCAGGTCCTCTACCCAGTGGCAATCTGATTCTTTGAGGGAGTAGATTAAACGAGGTTTTATGCCGCTGATAATTAATTCATTTGCTTGTTCCACCTGCCCATTAGTTTGTGGGTGGTACACCGAAGCGTAGTTGAGCTTTATGCCCATCATAGCACACCAATCTTTAACCTCTTGGGCGACAAAATTAGACCCATTATCGGTGATTATGTTGCGGGGAACGCCATAATGGTGTATGACACTAGATATGAAGTCAACAACTGGTCCGGATTCTGCAGAGGTTACCGGCTTTGCTTCAATCCACTTAGTGAATTTATCCACCATGGCCAATAGGTACTTCTTTTTCTTCATCCCCCCTTTAAGTGGTCCGACCATGTCAAGCCCCCAGACGGCAAATGGCCAGGTTATGGATATAGTCCGAAGAGTTGTGGGAGGCATATGGCTTTTATTTGCAAATAGCTAGCACCCAACGCAATGTTGGACTAGGGTATGTGCGCCCGCATGAGCTATGGTCCAGAAGAACCCTGCTTGGAAGCCCTTGCTGACCAGGGCTCGACCTGCTGCGTGGTGGCCAACCATGCCGGCATGTATCTCGGTGAGAAGCTATTTCCCCTCCTCTTCGGAGATGCACCTCTGAAGGACCCCCGTAGTGCTCTTCTTATAGAGCTTTCCCTCGTGAACCTTGTACACTTTAGATCGCCGGATTATACGCCACGTCTTCGTCTAATCATCGGGGAGCTCCTATGGTAGGAGGTAGGAAAGCAATGGTTCGGTCCATGGGGTGATTATGGCCATGATCTCGTGGGCCAAATGTGTTTCTTCGAGTGTGGAGCCCCCAATGATGTAATCGTCTGGCTCGACTTCTGGGGGAACGATCTGGGCGGGCTCATTGATTGAGGTGTCGTTCTCCCCGCTCTGTGATAACCCACAAGTATAGGGGATTAGTTGTAGCCTCTTCCAATAAGTAAGAGTGTCGTACCCAACAAGGAGCTAAAGGTAGAACAAATATTCCCTCAAGTTCTATCAACCGCCGATACAACTCTACACACACTTAGCATTCGCTTTACCTAGAACAAGTATGAAACTATAAGTACTTTGTAGGTGTTGTAGGATAGGTTTGCAAGATAATAAAGAGCACGTAAATAAAAACTAGGGGATGTTTAGATGAAGAAACAATTACGTTAGTTTAACAAGTGTGGAAAAGTGGTGGTAGGAGTTGTTGAATTGTCCCTAAGCAATTGACTACGTTACTAGACCGATAGCATGTTTTATGTGGGAGAGGCCACTGCTAGCATGTCATCCCTTACTTGGAATTCTGTGCACTTATGATTGGAACTATTAGCAAGCATCCTCAACTACGAACCTTAATGAAGGTAAAACCCAACCATAGCATTAGGATATATTGGTCCCCCTTCAATCCCGTATGCATCAATTTCTATGCTAGCTTGAAGCTGCTATCACCCTTCCCTCCAATACATAGTCCTATCAACATACAACTAACCCTATGGTGTGATCCACACGCGCGCTCATATGATGGGCACCAAAGGACGGCAAAATAACCACAAGCACATTAAACCAATCATAACAATTCACCAATCACCGATAGGACAACATAAATCTACTCAGACATCATAGGATGGCAACACATCATTGGATAATAATATGAAGCATAAAGCACCATGTTCAAGAAGAGGGTACAACAGGTTGCGGGAGAGTGGACCGTTTAATATAGATGGGGGAAGGTGACGAAGATGTTGGGGAAGATGACAGAGGTGTTGGTATAGATCGTCGTCACACGATGATTGCCCCAGCGGCGTTCCGGCGCCATCGGGAGAGAGGGGGAGAGAACCCCCCTCCTTCTTATCCCTTAGCCTCCCCCTAGATGGGAGGAGGGTTTCCCCTCTGGTACTTGGCCTCCATGGCGGCGGAGGGGCGGGAGCCCCTCCGAGATTGGATCTCTCTCTCTGCTTCCTTCTGTTTCTGCACTCCCAGATTCTGGCCTTCCACCATTTCTTAAATTCCCGGAGATCCTTAACTCCGATTGGGATGATATTTTAACGCGATTTGTATCCGGATATAAGCTAACATACTTTCTCTACTTGGATCATATGCACTTATGATTGGAACTCTAGCAAGCATCCGCAACTACTAAAGATCATTAAGGTCGTGAAACCCAACAATAGCATTAAGTATCAAGTCCTATTTACTCCCATATGTCATACCTCACCTACTCGGGTTTATGTTTCGGTCACTCTCGCAACCCACCGTAAGCGAAGTGTACATGTGGCAGCTTCCTGTAGACACTGGGAATACTGGCTGCCTATTTGGTCAGCTATGCCGTCTGCTGGCGGACGGCAAAGACCTTTGAATCTTTGTCGTCTGCTGGAGGACGGCATAGATGGCCATGTGGTAGCTTCCTAGTGCTGGCCTAATTGAGCTCTATGTCATCCGCTGGCGGACGGCAAAGACCTTTGAATCTTTGTCGTCCGCTGGCGGACGGCAAAGAGCGCCGTTAATGCCCTAACGGCTCTGACGCCACCCCAGCGCTGTCTGTTGTATTTGCCGTCTGCTGGCCTCAGAAGGCGGATGGCACAATCGTTTGCCATCCGTTTCGTGGAAGCAGACGACAAAGAAGGCCTTTGCTGGCACCTGTTCAGATGGACAGTTTGCCGTCTGCTGGCGCACGACAAAGATGCTTGCCGTCCGGGATCTATGCCTTTGCCGTCTACCATGGCGGACGGCAAAGAAGCTGTTTCTAGTAGTGTACAACACCCTACAGCGGGGGGGCCTCACGTTTGCACGAGACGGAGGGCACCGTAGGACAGCACCATAAATAAAATATACAATCATACCAACCAAGATCACGATTAACCCATAGGACAAAATGGATCTACTCAAACATCATAGGATAACCATAGATCATTGGGAAATAATATATGGAATTGAGCACCATGTTTAAGTAGAGATTACAACAGGGCGAAAGAGGTGTTATACCGCTGCATAGAGGGGGAGAAAGTTGGTTTTGACGGTAGCAAGGTTATTGATGTAGATCGTTCTCACGATCCTAGCCCCAGCGGCACTCCGGCACCACCGGGAGAGAGGGAGAGAGAGACCCCCTCCTCCTTCGCCTTCTTCTTCCTTGGCCTCCCCCCTAGATGGGAGGAGGGTTCTCTCTCTGGTCCATGGCCTCCATGGCTGTGGAGGGGCAAGAGCCCCTCCAAAATTGGATCTGTCTCTCTGTCCTCTTCTGTTTTGCGCTCCCCAGATCTGGCCGAAAACCATTTCTTATATTACCTTGCCATACCACAGATGGCTTGAAGAACCTTTCTAGAAAGGTGTTTTTACGGACTGGGTCATGCTTGGCACCCATGCGGGCAAGGATATCCATGGCGTGGTTACTGTCTCTAGAGACATGATGGAATTCTAGACCCTTGAATCAGGCTGACATCCTGAGGACGGCGTTTCTATATGCCGGAATTTTTAGATCTTTGGCATCAAATTTGCCGTTGACTGATAACCCACAAGTATAGGGGATCAATTGTAGCCTCTTTTGATAAGTAAGAGTGTCGAACCCAACGAGGAGCTAAAGGTAGAACAAATATTCCGTCAAGTTCTATCGACCACCGATACAACTCTGTGCATGCTTGATGTTTGCTTTACCTAAAACAAGTATGAAACTATTCCACGAGAATAAAACTATGAGAGCTCTCTGAGAATAAAACTAAGAATAAATTGCAAGGTAATAAAAGTAGATATATTTTGTCAACAAGAAAGTCATTTGTCCCTAGGCAATCTAAAACAAGTACCGGTAACCATTCTTGTAATTTTATATGAGGGAGAGGCATGAGCTAACATACTTTATCTACTTGGATCATATGCACTTATGATTGGAACTCTAGCAAGCATCCGCAACTACTAAAGATCATTAAGGTCGTGAAACCCAACGATAGCATTTAGTATCAAGCCATCTTTACTCCCGTACGTTATACCTCACCTACTCGTGTTTAAGTTTATGTCACTCTCGCAACCCACCATAAGCGAACAATGAACATATTACAACACTCTACAGTGGGGTTGGGGGTCCTCATGTTCGCACGAGATGGAGGGCACCGTAGGACAGCACCATAAATAAAATATACAATCATACCAACCAAGATCACGATTAACCCATGGGACAAAACAGATCTACTCAAACATCATAGGATAACCATAAATCATCCGGAAATAATATATGGAGTTGAGCAGCATGTTTAAGTAGAGATTACAACGGGGGGAAAGAGGTGTTACACCACTGCATAGAGGGGGAGAAAGTTGGTGTTGACGGTAGCAAGGTTGTTGATGTAGATCGTTGTCACGATCCTAGCCCCGGCGGCACTCCGGCGCCACCGGGAGAGAGGGGGAGAGATCCCCCCTCCTCCTTCTTCTTCTTCCTTGGCCTCCCCCTAGATGGGAGGAGGGTTCCCTCTCTGGTCCATGGCCTCCATGGCTGTGGTGGGGTGAGAGCCCCTCCGAGATTGGATCTGCCTCTCTGTCCTCTTCTGTTTCATGCTCCCCAGATCTGGCCGAAAACCATTTCTTATATTACCCTGCCATACCACGGATGGCTTGAAGAGCCTTTCTAGAAAGGTGTTTTTAGGGACTGGGTCACGCTTGGCACCCATGCTGGCAAGGATATCCATGGCCTGGTTACTGTCTCTAGAGACATGATGGAATTCTAGACCCTCGAATCGGGCTGACATCCTGAGGACGACGTTTCTATATGCCGGCATTTTTAGATCTTTAGTGTCAAATTCGTCGTTGACTGATAACCCACAAGAATAGGGTATAAATAGTAGCCTCTTTCGATAAGTAAGAGTATCAAACCCAACGAGGGCTAAAGGTAGAACAAATATTCCCTCAAGTTCTATCGACCACCGATACAACTCTACGCACGCTTGATATTTGCTTTACCTAAAACAAGTATGAAACTATTCTGCAAGAATAAAACGACAAGTACTCTATGAGAATAAAACTAAGAATAAATTGCAAGGTAATAAAAGTAGATAGCTTTTGTCAACAAGAAAGTCATTTGTCCCTAGGCAATCGATAACAAGTACCTGTAATCATTCTTGTAATTTTATATGAGGGAGATGCATGAGCTAACATACTTTCTCTACTTCGATCATATGCACTTATGGTTGGAACTATAACAAGCATCCGCAACTACTAAAGATCATTAAGGTCGTGAAACCCAACCATGGCATTAAGTATCAAGTCCTCTTTACTCCCATACGTCATACCTCACCTACTCGGGTTTAAGTTTCTGTCACTCTCGCAACCCACCATAAGCGAACCATGAACATATTACAACACCCTACAGAGGGGGCCCCTCACGTTTGCACAAGACGGAGGGCACCGTAGGACAGCACCATAAATAAAATATACAATCAAACCAACCAGGATCACGATTAACCCATAGGACAAAACGGATCTACTGAAACATCATAAGATAACCATAGATCATTGGGAAATAATATATGGAGTTGAAAACCATGTTTAAGTAGAGAATAAAATGGGGGGAGAGAGGTGTTACACCGCTGCATAGAGGGTGCGGAAGTTGCTGTTGACGGTAGCAAGGTTGTTGATGTAGATCGTTGTTACGATCCTAGCCCCAGCGGCACTCCGGCGCCACCAGGAGAGAGGGGAGAGAGCCCCCTCCTTCTTATTCATCTTCCTTGGCCTCCCCCCTAGATGGGAGGAGGGTTCCCTCTCTGGTCCATGGCCCCCATGGTTGCGGAGGGGCGAGAGCCCCTCTGAGATTGGATATGTCTCTATGCCCTCTTCTGTTTCGCGCTCCCAGATCTTGCCGAAAACCATTCCTTATATTACCCTGCCATACCACGGATGGCTTGATGAGCCTTTTTAGAAAGGTGTTTTAGGGATAGGGTCACGCTTGGCACCCATGCGGGCAAGGATATCCATGGCCTGGTTACTGTCTCTAGAGACATGATGGAATTCTAGACCCTCGAATCGGGCTGACATCCTGAGGATGGCATTTCTATATGCCGGCATTTTTAGATCTTTGGCGTCAAATTCGTCATTGACTAATAACTCACAAGTATAGGGGATCAATTGTAGCCTCTTTCGATAAGTAAGAGTGTCGAACCCAACGAGGAGCTAAAGGTAGAACAAATATTCCCTCGAGTTCTATCGACCACCGATACAGCTCTACGCACACTTGATGTTTGCTTTACCTAAAACAAGTATGAAACTATTTTGCGAGAATAAAACTACAAGTACTCTGTGAGAATAAAACTAAGAATAAATTGCAAGGTAATAAAAGTAGATAGTTTTGTCAACATGAAAGTCATTTGTCCCTAGGTAATCGATAACAAGTACCGGTAATCATTCTTGTAATTTTATATGAGGGAGAGGCATGAGCTAACATACTTTCTCTACTTGGATCATATGCACTTATGATTGGAACTCTAGCAAGCATCCGCAACTACTAAAGATCATTAAGGTCGTGAAACCCAACCATAGAATTAAGTATCAAGTCCTCTTTACTCCCATACGTCATACCTCACCTACTCGGGTTTAAGTTTCTGTCACTGTCGCAACCCACCGTAAGCGAACCATGAACATATTACAACACCCTACAGCCCCTCACGTTTGCACGGGGTGGAGGGCACCGTAGGACAATACCATAAATAAAATATACAATCATACCAACCAAGATCATGATTAACCCATAGGACAAAACGGATCTACTCAAACATGATAGGATAACCATAGATCATTGGGAAATAATATATGGAGTAGAGCACCATGTTTAAGTAGAGATTACAATGGGGGGAAAGAGGTGTTACACCGCTACATAGAGGGGGAGAAAGTTGGTGTTGACGATAGCAAGGTTGTTGATGTAGATCGTTGTCACGATCCTAGCCCCGGCGACACTCCGACGCCACCGGGAGAGAGGGGGAGAGAGCCCCCCTCCTTCTTATTCTTCTTCCTTGGCCTCCCCCCTAGATGGGAGGAGGGTTTCCCCTCTGGTCCATGGCCTCCATGGCTGTGGAGGGACGAGATCCCCTCTGAGATTGGATCTGTCTCTCTGTCCTCTTCTATTTGACACTCCCAAGATCTGGCCGAAAACCATTTCTTATATTCCCAGAGATCCGTAACTCCGCTTGTGCTGATCTTTTTACCTGATTTTTTTTCCTGATATAAGCTTCCTTGCGCCCGAAGTAGAGATCCAACCAACGTACGAGGTGAGAGAAACCCACCACCATGTGCCAGGCTCAGGGGTCAGATCCAGGTGGGTTGTGCCCACCATGGGCTCCGTTTGCGGTGATTCCAACTCCTAAAAATTGCAAATATTCCAAAATATTTCTCCGTGGAGTTGCATCACATTTGGAATTTGTTTGATATGGATTTTCTGTGATACAAATATAGGCAACAAACTAGAACTGGCACTAGGCACTGGATAAGTAAGTTAGTCCAAATAAATCATATAAAAAATTGCCAAAAGTATGTAAAAGTTGAATAATATTGGCATGAAACAATAAAAAATTATAGATACAACGGAGACGTATCATTGACCTGGGAGATAGCGAGGTTTAAATCTCCTCGCACCTCAAGCTGCCGAACACCCATCAATGTTGCCATTCGGAGACCATGCAACAGTGCCTCGTATTCGGTTGCGTCATTAGAATCTGTGTACATGATCTATGGAACGTAGCGGATACTGTCGCCTGTGGGGGACATTAGGATCACCCCAACACCCAGTCCGGCTAGCATTTTAGAGCCGTCGAAGTACATCGTCCAGTGTTCATATGTATTGTATTCCCTGGGGAGTTCGGCTTTGGTCCATTCGGATAGAAAATCACTAACACCTGAGATTTAATAGCTCAGCATAGTTTGTATACGATCTCGAAGGGAAGGAGTTGTATGCCCATTTGGCAATGCGGCCCGTGGCATCCCTGTTATTGATTATGTCATTGAGGGGTACCTCGGATACCACTGTCACCGAACACTCCTAAAAGTAGTGTCGCAATTTTTGGGATGGCATGAAGACCGCATATGCTATCTTTTGGGAATGTGGGTATCCGGGTTTGCACGGTGTGAGGACCACCGACACATAGTAGACTGGCTTCTGAACCTGGTACTTGTGGCCCTTAGATTTATGTTCTACGATGAGCACTGTGCTCACCACTTGATTGGTGGCTGATATATACAATAGCATAGGTTTTCCATCACCTGGTGCGGCCAGGATAGGGTTGCTTGCCAGGAGTGTTTTAATTTCCTCCAGTGTCGTGGTTGCCTCGTTGGTCCATTCAAAGTTTTTTGTCTTTTTGAGGAGCCTGTAGAAAGGCAGTGCCTTTTCGCCAAGGCGGGAGATAAAGCGACTTAGAGCCGCTACGCAACCTGCCAGCTTTTGCATGTGTTTGAACTCTGTTGGTACTTCTAGCTGGGATAGAGCCTTGATCTTAGCCCGATTCGCCTCAATTCCTCTATGGGAGACAATAAATCTGAGCAGCTTTCTGGTGGGAACACCGAAGACGCATTTGTCCGAGTTGAGCCGTATATCATAAGCCCGTAGATTTTCGAAGGTCAGGCAAAGATCGTCCACGAGTTGATTGACTTTTTTGGTTTTAATGACCACGTCGTCCACGTATGCCTCAACCGTTTTGCCGATTTGGTTTTCCAAACATGTTTGAATCATGCGTTGGTATGTGGTTCCCATGTTTTTTAACCCGAAAGGCATCATGTTGAAGCAGAATGGCCAATAGGGGCTGATGAATGCAGTTGCAGTTTGGTCGGACTCCTTCATCTTTATTTGGTGATATCTGGAGTATGCGTCGAGAAAGCCTAGTGATCATGTCCGGCAGTGGCGTCGATGACCTGATCTATGCGAGGTAAGGGGAAGGGATCCTTGGGGCAGGCCTTGTTTAGGTCCTTGAAATCAATGCAGAGCCACCAAGACTTGTCCTTCTTGGTTGCCATGACCAGATTTGCTAGCCACTTAGGATGCTTGATTTCATAGATGAATCTAGCCTCCAATAGCTTTGCCAATTCTTCACCCATAGCCTGTCGTTTGGGTTCGGAAAATCGATGTCGTGTCTGTTTGACTGGCTTGAAGCCTTTTATGATGTTTAGGTTGTGGTCTGCTAGCCTCTGTGGGATGCTTGGCATATCCGAAGGGTGCCAGGCAAATATATTCCAATTTTTGCGTAAAAACACGCGTAGTAATTCATCAACTGCGGGGTCCAGCCATGCTCTGATGAACGTCGTTTTATTTGGGTTTGTCAGCTGTACTTGGAATTTTACTATCTCATTAGCTGGTTTGAATGACGTGGATTTTTGCCTTTTACTGAGGACCACACACTACAAAAAAAAGACACATCTGTGACATTTTGGGCCAAATGAAAAAAAATTCTGTCATACTTATGACACTTCTATGACGATAATTGTGACAAAACCCGGTATCATCATAGATGTGGTGGGCTCCTACTTCTATGACAAAAAATCATGACAAAAAATGGGCTTTTCGTCCTGGGCGAGCCGAAGACGCAGCTGCATGACATTCTTTGGGCCATCCATGATGGAAAAAACCGTGGTAGAAGCGAGGGCGAGGAAAATTTCGGCGAGTTCCCGGTTACGGTGGGTGGTCGGGGGCCGAGCGATGCGCGTTTCTCTCATACACGTACACGCGTATGTGCAAGGCATTGGGCTCTAACTGAACCCGAGCGATTGCACTGCAGGCTACGTGTTACTGAACCCGAGCGATTGATCGGTGGCTGTTAACTGAACCCGATCGAGCGATTCCTTCGCTACTGCTGCTAACTGAAGCCGGTCGATGCTGCCTCTAGATG
>NC_057804.1:140489924-140516411 GCF_018294505.1 Triticum aestivum
GGGGGGTTGGATTAACAGTGAGCGGTGGGAGTGGATGAACAGGACCCCGTGGCGTTGCCTCTGGATGGACAGGACCCCGATCGTCCGAGCCGGTTGGGGCTGGATGAGCAGGACCCCATGGAGGGCTGGATGAGCAGGACGACCCCGTGGACGGCTGGATGAACAGTAGACGGTTAATGGGTGGATGAACAGTAGCCCGTGGAGGGGTGGTTGAACAGGAGCCCATGGAGAGGGGTGGTTGAACAGTAGCCGGTGGAGTAGCGTGCAGTGGAGGCTGGATGAACAGGAGCCCATGGATGAACAGTCATAGGTGGAGGCTGGAGGAGGTCGACGGTGGAGGTGAACAGTATCTTGTGGAGTCCCGTTTTGCGGTACGCCACACCCCTCCCGTTGAACAGGACCCCCGTATCGACCATAGTGCTCTAACACAAGTCCGTTTCGTCCGTTTTCCGGTACGCCATACCTATCCCGATCAACAGGACCCCATTTTGACCATAGGAGGTCCAACACAAGTTCGTTTCCTCCGTTTTGCGGTACGCCAGACCCCTCCCGATGAACAGGATCCCATTTCGAACGTGGTCGGTCGAACACAAGGCCGTTTCCTCCATTCTACGGTACGCCAGGCCTTATTTCCATCGCTTGTTCTGCCCAAGCCGTCCCGATGAACACGACGACGCATTCAGTTCCGATCCAGCCGGTTAGCTCCCCATGAACACGACGATGATGTTGTTTCTCCATTCTGACCCAGCCATGTACACGAGCCCTGGCCGTACATATATATGCGTGAGTAGGCGTTCGAGACTCCGCCCGTATGTACGTACGTGGCCATATTTTCTTTCTTGCACACTGGCCGATGTACGTATGTGTACATGCTACATGCTCGCCTCTACTACGACACGAGCGCACGTCTACATCCACCAGTATGTACGTACACGTCCGCGATCAGAATGACAATGCTACGTACGCTTCGACCAGGTGGGTCCCGACTGTCAGGCACTTCCTTGCATGCGAAGATGTAGCTGGTGGGTCCCAGCAGTCAGGGGGGCGAATCTTTTTTTTGTTGCCCGGCGCACTTCCTTGCATGCGAAGATGTAGCTGGTGGGTCCCAGCAGTCAGGGGGCGAATCCTTTTTTTTGCGAAATACGGTGGCCCATCCGGTGGGTCCCTGCTGTCAGGTGGAGGGATAATTATTTTGCACATAATAAGGAGGCACTTCCTTGCGGCCGCCATGGACCCAGCTATCAGCCTCTACACGTACAATATTCCGATGGAAGTCGTTCATTGACCATGTTGACCACATCGCACGGAGAGCACCAGGGCGGTGGACGACGGCGAGGCCTAGGAAGGGGACAACGCGGTGCCGGGGAAGACGCGGCAGCGGAAGCCCGCGCGAAGAGGAGTACGAGGGTTCACTGGTTCGGCTGCAGTGTGAGGTTGCCGTTGCCACAGAATAACAGGGGGTGTGGGTGAGTAGAGGGATGGCCTAGCCAGCGGTGGGAGAAGTAGGGGCGGTGAGGCCTCCGCGGCATCACAGCTGGCCACGGGAGGTAGGAGCACGCGGCACGACCGGCGCTGGTTTGGGCGGCTGGAGCAAGAAGACCAGAGGTTGAAGAAGCACTACGGCCGTTGGATGAACATTGTACGGTAATAGGATCTAGAATCATTCATATTGACTAAGTTGACAAAGCCCTCCGTCCCCGTCAACTTGGTAGGCCCACAAGTCAGCCTGCCACTATGTTGGGTTGCAGCTGGCAGGGGGAGTATTCATTTTTTTGTGCATAATAAGGAGGCACTTCCTTGCGTGCGAAGATAGCTGGTGGGTCCGACCTGTCAGCAGTGGCACATTTTTTCACGAAATATAGAGGCCCTTCCGGTGGGTCCCAGATGTCAGGTGGAGGAATCATTATTTTGCGCGTAATAAGAAGGCATTTCCTTGTGTGGGGCCGTGGACCCAGCTATTAGCCTCTCCACGCACAATCTACTTCCGATGGTGTCGTTCGTTGACCACGCCGCGCCGAGCGCATCCAAGGTGGTGGACGACAGCGAGGCCCCAGACAGCAACGAGACGGAGATGGGAAGACGCGGGAGTAGAGTCGCAGACAGAAAGGTGTACGAGGGTTAACTAGTTCTAGCACCTTGTGGTTCAGCAGTCGGTGGAGAAGAATAGGAGGTGTGGAGGGGTGGAGGGATGGCCTGGCCAACGGTGGAGTAGCGCTTCATAGCGAAGCATGCTAAGCAGAGCTGCTAGCAGTAGGAGGCGGGAGGTGGTCCCGGTGGTGCTGGAAGAAGAATACGAGAGATTGAAGATGGTTGCCGGTCGTTGGATGTAAATCCAATGGCTAACATGTTAGAATCATTTGTTGACTAAATTGACAATGACTTGCGTTGGCTTCGACCTATTGGCCCACATTTCAGCCTCCAAAAATGTGGCACGTATTCAACCCATTTTTCAGAATTTACAGTCTTTTTTGCGCGGTAGAATTTACAGTCAATTTGATCTTTTTTTTGAATTACAGTTCATTTGCTGGGCTGGGTAAACAAATAATGTAGCATCCATGCGGACCATTTATTTTATTTCCTAAAAAATTTACAGGCCATTTGCACTTTCTCGAAATACACGATTTTGCTAGGCTGATTCTAATTATAATGTTGGGTTGGGCCAGCAATGTTATCATCAAATAAAAAGGGTCTGAGCATTTTGTTATAAATATATTTAAATAATAAGTGATATTATTACATTCGTCCTTAAATCTTACCAAGCTTTTGTACACAATCACTAGGATTTTCGTGCCAAAACAATCCAGGATTTTATTGTTAATAAATTATTTTTAAAAGTTAATAAGGTGTGGGATATTGTTTTCTTACATATGTAAGTATCTGTTAAATATATGATGAAAATAAAAATAATATATAATAACATATAAAATAATTTAAATATATATAATATAGTTAGAAGGGAAACATAAGTTGGACCTGACATTCCTATTCTTATATAGAAAAATAGAACATACCTCTGCTTTTTCCTCAAAAAAATACATAAATTGGGCTGCCGAGGTCATGGGCTGCGCATGTTAAAAATGAAAGCCTAGACGGGGCAGCCCTAAACCCAGCTGATACTTGCTGCCCCAGTGATAATAAATGATACGTGCCAGCTCCCCGGCTTCGTTGTGAATTTATCTCCTATAGTAACTACGTTGAAGCACCTAAAAAATGTAACTATGTGATGAGGACATCAATACCATTGTTACACCCACAGCCCCTACTGCTACATATACTGGACCAATTACTAAAGCTCGCGCATGCCAATTAAATTATCAGGTACTTCCGTTTCTTGGTAATGATTCTAATGTTCATGAGAATATGATGCTGCATAAATTGGATACATTTGTTTTGCTTACAAATGAAGGGCCTAGCTTGGAGAAGGATGAATATTGGAGCAAGAACAAGCATGGAGATGATGGCATGCTCAAGGGGAACAAGAATGGAGCTACAAGTGATGATTTCAGGACTTTGAAGCCACCATAATGGGTGCACGAAGCCTTGGACAAAATATACAAGATGCCACTTCATAAATTTCGTCCCGAGGCTATTCTAGGTGTTGTATCACCTTATTATTGGGCCAGGCCCATGTAATTTTGAAATACATAAGTATAGGCTATTTTTAGAGTCCGTATGTGTGGGGAAACAAGACATAGGGTTGATTTCGGACCCCTCCACCAAGGCCACGAAATTTCCCCCTCTTCCTCCATATATACAGCCATTAGGGCACCGTTTAGACTTTGGGTTTTGTTTAGATTAAAGTTCGCCATAGCTGCAACTTCGCGTACTTAGTTTGTGTTCAATGACCAAACAAAGGCACCACAGAACCCCACCTTGATCAATAAAGCTTTCCTCTTATATTCGCAATATCCAGATTGCAATCTTAGTTTCTTGCTTGTTCTTCGTTTGCCTGCAGGAAACAGACCTTTGTGGTCTGGTTGATTGTGCTCCGGCGTGGTGGATAACCTCTCGGAGTTGGTTTAGCGACTGCTAAGGCGCGACGTCCTCGCACATTCGTAGTCGGATCGTCAAAGTTGACTTCCTCCAAAATGATAGCTACCATCTCATCGAAAGACGGGACACCTTTGCCTCTATCAAGTGGTATCAGATTTCCAGGTTGCTCAGTGAGATTTTACAGTTTTTCGTAGTTTAGATCGACTCTGTTCTTCACACCTATAGTCCACCGAAAAAGCCAACAAAAAATAGGGTTAGTTCATCCTATCCGAACTAGTCTGAGCCTTTGCATAGTCTTTTCGTTATTTTGCTTTGTTGAATTTGTGGTTGCATGTCGCGTCAAGTTGCTGGTCTTAGCGTCTAGTCTTTTGGAGTTTCGAGTTCTGGTCATAAGTTGTCACGCCGCCACACCATCATCATCGTCGCTGGCACCTATCACCACCACTCCGAATCTGTATCCATATACCACCACCAATCCGTATCCATATACCACCACCGATCCATACCCATATACTACCACCGCTACCACCACCGCTGCCATATACCACCACCGCTGCCATATACCACCACCATATATCCACCACCAATCCGAGTTCCTTGCATATTAGGTTTGTTTCCGAGATCCATCTAATTTCCGATTCGTGTTTCCTTGCCTGAGTAGGTTTCGAAAAAAGGAGTCTGGAGACCCCCGGGCAGTTTTTAGGCCAAAATTTCGGCGACCGAAAATATTTTTTCCCTATCCTATTTTTTAGGTCCCAGGGAGTGTTTTGAGGCACTCGCCATCATAGTGATTTTTTGTCGCACTTTTTCATCGTCGCTGCCCTGATTTCCGAAAAAAAATGTCAAAACAATTTCGTGCCCATCCTGTCAGTTTGACCTGGGAAGAGTTTTGAGACACTCGCCATTATTCTGATTTTTCGCAAAAAAAGGAAGCGCAAAAAAAAGAGCGAAAAAAAATTCCAGAGTGTGATTCTCCCTTGTTTACGTGCAATGCCGTGATTTTGTTATTGTTCTAGGCTCGCGTCTCTAGCACGGTCTAGCCTAGGACCAGCACAGTACTGTCGTTGAGCGTTTATTCAACTTTGCATCTCTAAATTGATTATTGCTGATCCTTTTTGCTACCATATTATAAGCCTTCCCAGCTCCACATACATCTACATCATGCATTTGACTCTCCCTGGTAATCGCTATATCCAAGCTTTGAGAGTTTTGACTACAACGGTTGCCGATCACCGCCTGCTGCTGGGTAAGAACTGGTAGGAATTTGAGTTTTGCTTGACGGATTTGTGACACCCACCACCACCACTTGTTAGTAGTCTGTAGGATCATATTCTTGTGTGTTTCTATTGCTGCTAACCATGCCAGGATCACAAGCCGACGAGATTGACTGGGAGAACTTAACGAACAAGGAGCTTCATGATAAGTTTCAGCAAATGATGACTGAACAGGTGCAAGATGTCCTGAACAATTTTGAAGAGGCCATGGAGAAGATCACGGCCTTCAAAAGACGTTCGAAACAAAGCTCGATAACAGATTTAATGAACTACTTGCGTGTCTTCCATCGGCTGCACCTGCCGCACCTCTGCAACAACAACAACTATTACCTCCACGTCGTGAAACAACCCTCCACCGAGCGAGCCGTGTCCTTCTTCAGCCTGGCCAAACTGTTGGTGCTGCGGTTGATACTTCTGTGGCTCATGCTGCTGATGCGGAGGATGATTATGCGGGAGATTACGAGGATGAGGTTGATCAAAATCAGAACAACATGCAACCACCAGCACCACAACCACCAGGTCGTCCACATGAAAATAATTACAATGGTAGGGCTCTCCCTCAGGTACGAGATCATGACCATCTTCATAAACTGAAATTGAATATTCCACCATTTGAGGGTAGATATGTTCCTGATATATATCTTACTTGGGAGTTAGAAATTGAACAACGATCTACATGTTTACAATATCCTGAGGAGAGACGTGTTCCTGCTGCTGTTTGTGCTTTCACTAGCTTTGCATGTGTTTGGTGGTCCAAACATTGTAGATTATATCCTATTCCAGCTACTTGGGCTACTTTGAAAACTTCTATGCGTACTCGTTGGGTTCCACCATATTATCAACATGCATTAATTCAAAAATTGCAGTGTTTAAGACAAGGAAAAATTTTTGTAGAAGAATATTATCAGGAATTACAAACTGGCATGATTAGATGTGGTATTGTTGAGGAGAATGAAGCTATGCTTGCACGTTTTATGGGTGGCTTAAATAGAGAGATTCAGACCATTCTAGAGTACAAGGAGTATACTAATATCACTCGTTTATTCCATCTTACTTGTAAAGCTGAACGTGAAGTGCAGGATCGACAAGCATTGGCGCGAACTAACTTTTCTGCAGACCGACCTTCATCATGGACACCACGTGCATCTTCTACTTCAACTGCACCAGCACCTCCATCAGGTGCCACCTCCAGCCGTGATACAAGAAAGCAGGCACAACCACCATTATCTGCCAAGAGCCCACCTGTCGGGCCTGCACAGAGTTCTTCCTCTTCCATGGCATCCATAGGGCACACAAGTGATATTATTTGTCGTCATTGTAAGGGAAGAGGTCATTATGCGAGAGAATGCAAATCTCAGCGTGTGATGATTGCTACTAAGGATGGTGGGTATGAGTCTGCTAGTGACTATGATGAGGAGACTTTGGCTCTTATTACACGTGAAGAACATGGTGGAGATGATTCTGATCATGAGACGCAATACATGGCTCCTGAAGACACTGACAGGCATGAATGTTAGTTGCTCAACGTGTTTTGAGTGTGCGGGTCACACAAGCTGAGAAAAATCAGAGGCACAATTTGTTCCATACAAAGGGAGTTGTGAAGGAACATTCTGTGCGCGTCATCACAGACGGAGGGAGCTGCAACAACTTGGCTAGCATGGAGATGGTGGAGAAGCTATCTCTAACCACAAGACCACACCCACATCCTTACTACATCCAATGGTTCAACAACAGTGGCAAGGTTAAGGTAACACGTGCTGTTCGTGTGCATTTTAGTATCTCTATATATGCTGATTATGTTGATTGTGATGTGGTTCCTATACAAGCATGTTCCTTATTACTTGGTCAACCATGGCAATTTGATAAAAATTCTGTACACCACGGTAGAAACAATCAGTATACTCTTGTTCATAAGGATAAAAATATTACTTTGCTTCCTATGACTCCCGAGTCCATTTTGAAAGATGATATTAATAGAGCTAATAAAGCAAAACAGGAGAAAAATAAGAGTGAAAATCAGATTGTGGCAAAAGAATTTGAACAACAAATGAAGCCTAATAGTAAACCATCTAGTGTTGCTTCTGAAATTAAATTGAAAAGTGCATGTTTACTTGCCACTAAATATGATATTCATGAGCTAGATTTTAGCAAATCTGTTTGCCATGCTTTTGTGTGCAAAGAGGCATTATTTTCCTTCGAGGGCGTGCCTTCCTCTTTGCCTCCTGCTGTCACTAACATTTTGCAGGAGTTCGCTAACGTCTTTCCACAAGACGTGGCACCGGGATTACCTCCCATTCGAGGGATTGAGCATCAGATTAACTTAATTCCTGATGCATCATTACCCAACTGTGCACCATACCGTACCTCCAAAGGAGACGAAGGAGATTATGTGTCAAGTATTTGAGCTGCTCGACAAAGGTTATATACGCGAATCCCTTAGTCCTTGTGTTGTTCCTATTATTCTAGTGCCGAAAAAGGATGGTACATCACGTATGTGTGTTGATTGTAGAGGCATTAATAATATTACTATTCATTATCGTCATCCTATTCCTAGGCTAGATGAAATGCTTGATGAATTGAGTGGCTCTACAATATTCTCCAAAGTTGATTTGCATAGTGGATACCGTCAAATTCGGATGAAATTGGGAGATGAATTGAAAATAGTATTTAAAACTGAGTTTGGATTATATGAGTGGTTAGTCATGCCTTTTGGGTTAACTAATGCACCTAGTACTTTCATGAGATTAATGAACAAAGTTTTACGTGCTTTCATTGGACAATTTGTGATAGTTTACTTTGATGACATATTGATTTATAGTAGATCTTTGGAAGAACATTTGGAACATTTATGTGCTGTTTTTATTGCTCTACGTGATGCACGTTTGTTTGGTAACCTTGGGAAGTGCACCTTTTGCACCGACCGAGTATCTTTTCTTGGCTATGTTGTTACTCCACAGGGAATTGAAGTTGACAAAGCCAAGATTGAAGCTATTGAGAGTTCGCCGCAGCCTAAAACAGTCACACAAGTGAGGAGTTTTCTTGGCCTCGTTGGATTCTATGCGTTTTGTGAGAGATTTCAGCACCATTGCTGCACCTCTCAATGAGCTTACAAAGAAAGATGTGCCTTTTGTTTGGGGTACCACACAGGAAGAAGCCTTCACGGTATTGAAAGATAAGTTGACACATGCTCCTTTACTCCAACTTCCTGATTTTAATAAGACTTTTGAGCTTGAATGTGATGCTAGTGGAATTGGATTAGGAGGTGTGTTATTACAAGATGGCAAACCTGTTGCATACTTTTCTGAAAAATTGAGTGGGCCTAGTCTGAATTATTCTACTTATGATAAAGAATTATATGCTCTTGTTCGGACTTTAGAAACATGACAACATTATTTATGGCCCAAAGAATTTGTTATACACTCTGATCATGAATCTTTGAAACATATTAAAAGTCAAGCTAAACTGAATCGTAGACATGCTAAATGGGTTGAATTCATTGAGACTTTCCCTTATGTCATTAAACACAAGAAGGGAAAAGAAAATGTTATTGCTGATGCATTGTCTCGTCGCTATACTATGCTTTCACAACTTGACTTCAAAATATTTGGTTTGGAGACCATCAAAGATCAATATGTGCATGATGCTGATTTTAAAGATGTAATGCAGAATTGTAAAGAAGGAAGAATGTGGAACAAGTTCGTCGTTAATGATGGATTTGTGTTCCGTGCTAACAAGCTATGCATTCCAGCTAGCTCCGTTCGTCTTTTGTTGTTGCAGGAGGTGCATGGAGGAGGATTAATGGGACACTTTGGCATGAAGAAGACGGAGGACGTACTTGCTACACATTTCTTTTGGCCAAAGATGAGACGGGATGTTGAGCGTTTTATTGCTCGCTGCACTACATGTCAAAAAGCTAAGTCACGACTCAATCCTCATGGTTTATATATGCCTTTGCCTGTACCTAGTGTTCCTTGGGAGGATATATCTATGGACTTTGTTTTAGGTTTAGCTCAAACAAAGAAGGGGAGGGATAGCATATTTGTTATTGTGGATAGATTCTCGAAAATGGCACACTTTATACCATGTTATAAAAGTGATGATGCTGTTAATGTTGTTGATTTGTTCTTTTGTGAAATTATTCGCTTGCATGGTGTGCCAAATACTATTGTTTCAGATCGTGATACTAAATTTCTTAGCCATTTTTGGAGATGTTTATGGGCTAGGTTGGGGACTAAACTGCTTTTTAGTACTACTAGTCACCCCCAAACTGATGGACAAACTGAAGTAGTCAATAGAACATTGTCTACTATGCTTAGGTCTGTTTTGAAGAATAATAAGAAAATGTGGGAGGAGTGCTTGCCTCATATTGAATTTTCTTATAATTGTTCATTGCATTCTACTACTAAGATGTGCCCTTTTGAAGTTGTGTATGGTTTCCTACCTCGTGCACCTATTGATTTGTTGCCTCTTCCATCTTCGGAGAAGGTTAATTTTGATGCTAAACAACGTGCTGAATTGATTTTAAAAATGCATGAGTTAACTAAGGAAAACATTGAGCGTATGAATGCTAAATATAAACTTGCTGGAGATAAGGGTAGAAAACATGTTGTGTTTGCACCTGGAGATCTTGTTTGGTTACATTTGCGTAAGGATAGATTTCCTGATTTGCGCAAATCTAAACTAATGCCACGTGCTGATGGTCCTTTTCAGGTGTTGGAGAAAATAAATGATAATGCATATAAACTTGAGCTTCCTGCAGATTTTGGGGTTAGTCCCACTTTTAGCATTGCAGATTTGAAGCCTTATTTGGGTGAGGAAGATGAGCTTCCGTCGAGGACGACTTCATTTCAAGAAGGGGAGGATGATGAGGACATCAATACCATTGTTACACCCACATCCCCTACTGCTACATATACTGGACCAATTACTAGAGCTCGCGCACGCCAATTAAATTATCAGGTACTTGCGTTTCTTGGTAATGATTCTAATGTTCATGAGAATATGATGCTGCCTAAATTGGATACATTTGTTTTGCTTACAAATGAAGGGCCTAGCTTGGAGAAGGATGAACATTGGAGCAAGAACAAGCATGGAGATGATGGCATTCTCAAGGAGAACAAGAACGGAGTTACAAGTGGTGATTTCAGGACTTTGAAGCCACCATAATGGGTGCATGAAACCTTGGACGAAATATACAAGATGTCACTTCATAAATTTCGTCCCGAGGCTATTCTAGGTGCTATGTCACCTTATTATTGGCCCAGGCCCATGTAATTTCGAAATACATAAGTATAGGCTATTTTTAGAGTCCGTATGTGTGGGGAGACAAGAGATAGGGTTGATTTCGGACCCCTCCACCAAGGGCCACGAAATCCCCCCCCTCTTCCTCCATATATACAGCCCTTAGGGCACCGTTTAGACTTTGGGTTTTGTTTAGATTAAAGTTTGCCATAGCTGCAACTTCGCGTACTTCTTTTGTGTTCAACGACCAGACAAAGGCGTCACAGAACCCCACCTTGATCAATAAAGCTTTCCTCTTATATTCACAATATCCATATTGCAATCTTAGTTTCTTGCTTGTTCTTCGTTTGCCTGCAGGAAACAGACCTTCATGGTCAGGTTGATCGTGCTCGGGCATGGTCGATAACCTCTCGGAGTTGGTTTAGCGATTGCTATGGCGCGACGTCCTCGCACATTCGTAGTCGGATCGTCAAAGTCGACTTCCTGCAAAACGATAGACACCATCTCATCGAAAGATGGGACACCTTTGCCTCTATCACTATGTTGACAAACCCGTGGGCCCCAATGTCATTATAGCATTAGGAGGAAGTATTTTTTCGATGAGGCACTTGCTTGCGTATGGACATAGACCTGATGGGTCCCGACTGTCCGCCTCTCCACGTACAGTCCTCTCCAGATTCCTCTCATGTGTTCAGCATGTTCACAATGGAAGACAGCAGCGTCGCGGCGAGCGCACAAAGGCATAGGAGGGGATCCGACCAACTGAGGAAGTGTCTTATTATTAACGAAACTACTGAACTAGCCTAGTGGCCAAGTGACACTACCCGACAGCTGTTCCGCCCGGGTTCGATTCCACTTGTTCAGGAATAATATCTCCAATTTTTTTACCTCTGCCTTTATTGACATGTGGGTCCCCATTGTCATCTACGCACACGACGTCCAACACTTGTGAAAACTTCGTCCCTCCTTTTCTCTATGTTTCGCAAACTCGACATTGTGTGGGCATTTTGAAAATAGCATATCTTTTTGACTGTGCATCATATGCAGATGTGCTATGCATGAATGTTGATCAGCATGATGTTAACTGGCCGGTAGTTCCATTTTCGACCATGAATAAAACTCCCAACATGATGTTAACCCTGTTTGAAGTGGCCGTGTTAATATAAATGCTCTGCCTCTAAAAGTTGCAGTTTTCTTATCTGAAACTGAACTTGCAGTTTCTTATCTGAAACTGAAACTTGCAGTTTCTTTTCTGAGAATCACATTGTCTGCACTCTTATACTCCTATGAAACTACATTTTTGAAGTGCTAAAAATAGATCTCTAGTATTCATAAAATACTTCATATGCTCAATACTGCAAATCTGAAATTCAAAAGACATTCATATCTGAAAGTACTCTCAAAATACACAACACAAAACACAATTCACAACCTGCAAATAATGACAACCCTAAGCTCCTCCTGAAAATTTACAACCTTCCCGACTATTGGGCTGGGGGGCAGTCCCCTCCTATTCCTCGGCGGCAGACAGCCGCCCGTGAGACGATGTGAACGGCGAGGGAGATGATGGCTGGGAAGCGTCGTCGGGCCAACTGCTTTTCTCCTCTTGCAGTTGGGTTCGGCCGACGAAGACTCCACCGGCTCGCTCTGGCACGACACCCTCACAAACGGCACCCTGTAGATTCTCGATCCTTCAATCTCTGGTGGATGCACCATCTAGGATCGATACTCCAACCACCGCTCCCTCACAATCAGATTCGATGAATCTGTTTGCTCCATGGCCCAGAGGAGCAGCTCTATGTACTCCCGCGCGACTCCCTCCAGGAGTATCACTGCCTTTTCGCTCTGTTGCAGATATTTGGCCATGGATGTCGCTGTCGCCGCTAGTTCCTCCTTGTTGTTAGACCAAGACTGTATCTCCAACATCCTAGCTAGCTTCACAGGGTCGCCGTCTGCGATCCTCATGTATCAGTTGTACTCCTCCATCGACCTACTTCTCCACGGCACCTTCACTCGCCGGCGGTGGTTTTTGAATGGAAGAGGAGAGGAGTAGCGCTGGTTTTGGGTTAGAACAGGAGAGGAGCGATGCTGGTTTTGGACTGGAACAGGAGATGAGGGGCGGTGGTTTTGAAATGGAAGAGGAGAGGAGCGACGCTGGATTTAGATTGGAACAGGAGAGGACCGGCGGTGGTTTTGAAATGGAAGAGGAGAGGAGTGGCGCTGGATTTAGATTGGAACAGGAGAGGACCGGCGGTGGTTTAAGAGGAGGAGAGCGGAAGAGCGGCGCTGGTCTTGGAAGTATTTTTTTGTTGTTTTGCCTATTTTTGGTCAAAGTTTGACCATGTACTGTATTTGACAAGCAAAATGTGAATGCATGTCAACAAAAATTGTATCGTTTGGTTCGTATCTGAATGTACTTTCAAATTAAATTATTTTTGAAACGTATAACATATATTTTATGTGCGAAAATCATGGTCAATTATGACCCAGAATAAAAGGGAGACTAGTTAATGTGGGGTCGCTTTCTTAATTGAAGGGTAAATTGATTTTGATTTTGATCCAGTCACAGCGCGCCGGCCCTCTCGTCCAATCCTAAATTGTTGCCGCACGCTCATCTCCCTCTTCTCTATTGCAAAACCACCTCCTCTCCTCTCCATCATCTCCATTCCAAAACCACTGTCTCGCCTCTCCCTCTTGTGATCTTCTCCATTGCAAAACCACCTCCTCTCCTCTCCATCATCTACATTCCAAAACCATTGTCTCTCCTCTCCCTCTTCTCTATTGCAAGACCACCGTCTCTCCTCCCATCTTCCAAAGCTAGCACCGAACCACTCAGAAGGACATCTATGGAGAGGATGCAGCAGCGAATCAGGCAGATCGCCGGTGGCGACCAGGCAAAGTTAGCCATGTTGAAGGAGATCCTTACTTGGTTTGACAATGAGTGGGAGATTTCGCGGACGGTGGAGGCCATGTGGCAATGTATGCGAAAGAGCGAGACGGCAGCAATGAGGGCGGTGATGTACATGTACTCCTCAGCGGCAGTCACACCGCAATCCTCTGAGTTCATCGAATATCTCCTCTAGCGATGGAGCATACAGATTCGCCCGAGGAGACAGTCAGGCGGAGGCGGTGGGCGTACAGGTCGAAGGTCGAGCACCCAGAGGATAACGAATTGATCGAGTATGGTGTGCCATTCGTGAGGGTGCAAAGCCAGCCGGAGCCACAGGAGTATTCGTTCTCCCACCGCAAGAGGAGGCCGGATGGCGCGACGTCGCTTCCCTACCATTCTCCACGGTTCCCTTGATGCTTGCCTCGTTTCAACGGCAGCGGTAGGGTTTAAGGTAAGCTTCGCACTACCTAATCTTCCACTTGCTCATGCTTACAACCAGTGTGACAGCTAATGAAAATCATGCTTAAAATCAGTCTCCGAGTACTACATCAATCACCCTAAAATAGCTCTGGACCTTTGGGTCAAAGTTGTGACACAGTGTACAAACAAAAAAATAGATTGGTGCTTCTTTCAGAAAAGAGTACTCCCTAGAAAGCTGCCAATATAAGCTACTAGTATTTGGTTAGAGGATTTGTTGCCGAGAAAGATCCTTCCACATAGAGCGCCACACATCCCACTGGTGGTGGTGGATGCCAATGCGTGCATGCGGCATGGTTGGTGTCGGTAGTTTTTACTTGGCACACCTCGCACTCTGCATATATGCCGGTTCCATACATACATTTGTGCAGTTCCACCAAAATGCAGCTGAATAACCCTGTTTGCACAGATAATGAAAAGCATGATTACATTATAGTGTCACTAGTTGATGAAACACACAAAATAAATAGAAGAAAATATTGCGGTAGTATCATAGTATGCCATGCTGCGAGGGCGAGATGGGCCCTGCGACGCCTCATACGGTATGCCTCATACTGGAAATCATCCCAAGTCTCCCAGATACACCTTCTGCCAGTGATGAAAATCAGTGTATAGTGGTAGTACAAGGAGGCACCTTGAGACATTCAAATCTCTATTTTTGTAGAGATCAACTAACATTAAGCACCCCAGTTTGCAGAAACGTTTAAACAATAACAATGGGACTAGTTGATGAAACATACATTAACAAAGAGAAGCACTTTCTTTATCTACATTGGAAATGAAATGATAGAGAGTACACTCGCTCTATTTTAACTGTATTATTACATCATTTTATCAGTGACACTAGGGTCGAGCAGGTGGCAAACGAGGTGTACCGTGCGTCGCTAGGATGGAGGCCAGGGGTGCTTAGACTAGGATGCTGAAGCTGGCTCTTTCAGTCACCAACATGGATGATTCAATTCATGGGACCTTTTGGTGCAGTTCACCTAAAATGAAGCAATGTCCCATGGGCTAGCAGCTTCTTCTTCATTTTTTTAAGAAAAGGGCTCCAGCCCCGGTTCCATTTCCATCAGAAAACGAAACCCACAAAGCTTCTTCTTCATTAGTTGCAATAAAATTGAGCAACATCAAGGTTGGTTGTGAAGCTCCTGGAATGTTCAACTATAATTTGGATATCATTTGTGCAGTTCAACTAAGATCGAGCGTGAAATGTATATCTCTGTTTGCACAAAAAAGGTGGAAAGGAGGGCGACTAACAAGTGATGAAACATGCATCAAATGAAAAGAAGCATGTTCCTTATCTGAATGGAAATCCTACAAGGACAGTAGCAATTTCTAAAGCAGTGGCATTGCTAGATATTAGTGTGGGCATTAGGATTAACTATGACAACCGTTAAATACGACATTACTTTGGGCACGGGAGAGTAGGCGGACCAGCACAGTTGCATTTCTAACGAAAAGAACCAACTTATCTTAATGGGAAATTTAGCAGGACATTTAAAAAATTGCCATTGATTCATATTACTGGAGGCATTACATTGAAAACAACATTGGTTTAACGTGTCCTTACTTTTAACAGTGCGATTGCTACATTTTACTAGTGGCATTACATAAGAGTGGCTCGGGGCAACAAACATCAGAACATGATATCTGGGTTGGTCCCATTTTTGTTCGGTATAGCCACCTTATACTGTGTGAGGCTAGAAAATCTAGTGCTGGACTTACTCTGTTGACTTGTCCCCCAGTCCCCACTTTCTTTCCTTTTTTCAACCAATAGATCGGGTTTATATTGAGTTTGTACTGCGTTTCCCTTTATTTTCCTATTAGACCTAGAGACCAGTTGGATAGCCAGTCTCTGCTACTTTTCGCCCCCATTATTTCCTCTTTCAACCAAGTCCTAGATTCAGGTAACAAATCCTCCCCCACCCCACCCCCTTTCTTCCTTGTTTGAACCAAGTAGTACTAGATTCGAGTGCATGAACTAGTTTTACCTCTTAACCATAAAAAATTAGGTGGTTTTCGAACAGCCGATTGATCCTATCTACGAGGGGGCCTGAGAAATAGTAAAAGATACAAATTGTAACGCCCCGGATTCAATGCGCCAGGTGTCTGCCAGTTATTCGTTGTTGTTGCCATGTCATGTGCTTGCGTGTTGCATTTTTCCATGTCATCATCTGCATTACATCTGCATGTTTTTCAAAACTAGCATCCATTCGGGTTCCACCGGTTCTCTCCGTTGTCCGTTCCGAGTCCGACACTCTCACACGCGCCCGCAGCACCTCCGAAATATTATTTTATAAGTGGCATAAAAATGTTCTCCGAATGGGTTGAGAGTTGGCGTGCGGTCTTATTATAGTGTAGGTAGACCGTCTGTCAAGTTTCGCCGCATTCGGAGCTCGTCTGATAGCCCGACCGTTAAATATATAGCGACACCGTTGCCGGTATTTTCGTCGGACGTTTCGGTCTCCGGAACAGTCGTCGGGCCTCACTTCTCTTCTCTCCTCTCAGCCCAACTCATCTACACAGCCCATTAGCCCTACCTACCTACCCCCTTCACTCCGGACCGTCCGATGGCGATCGAACATCTCTGAAATGGAGCAAAACCCCTAACCCTAGCCTCCCTTTCCTATAAAAGGAAGCATCCCTTCCATTTTTGGCAGCAGCCAATCCCCCTTCCTCGAAATCCGCACACCGCCAGCCTCCTCCCACCTGGGGGGTAGCGCCGTCGCCTTCCCCCTCCAGATCCGCCGCCGGCCACCTCATAGGCGCCACTTGGCACTCAGCCATTGGCCAGCCGCCGCCGTGCCGTCGTCCTGCAGCCAACCAAGGGCTGCCACGCACCCCCTGGCCTCTCAGCGCCGCCCAGGGCCCGGCCGACCCATCCGAGGCCCGCCCCGGGCTGGATCCGGGCCGAGCGCCGCCCGCGTTCGAGCGCCCGACCCCGAGCCTTGCTCCTGCCGGTCGACCCGATGGGATCGGGATCTCCCCGCCGGAGCCCCCTCGCAGCTTCGCGCCGCCGCCATCTCGCCGTCCTCCGCCGCACCCCCAGGTCACCGGCCACCTCGCCGTCCTCCTTCTATTCCTCCCCATCTTCCCCGCTCTCTAATCCCCACCTGCCTCTCTCTCTTTCGCAGGTTGTCGCCGCCGCCGGAGCTCTGAGGCAGCGCCAGCGACCCCTCCACCGGCCGGATCCGGCCCCTCATGGCCGGATCGGTCCGTTCTGCCGCGCGCCGGACCTGCCCCTGCCCTCTCCGGGCCTCCCCACGCTCCGGCGCCGCCGTGTCCCCTGCCATGGCCTCCTCCTCCCTGTTCGAGCGGGAGGGGGACTAGCGCCCGCTCGTGGGCCGCCTTCCCCTCGCGCACGTGGGCCCGTGGTCCAGCCCAACACCGAGCCGGCACTCTGGGCCGCAAGGTGAGCTCCGCCCCCCTATCCCGCGCCCTAGGCCTCTTTTAGCATTTCGTCGCCTGTCTGTTTTTTTCTAGAAAACTGCTGAGTCCCTAAAATTCATCATTCTGGTGCATACTTTGACCTGCCATAACTTGATGTGTGTTGCTCGGTTTGTTGCGTGTGATATGCCAAAATGTTCATTGTGAGATGCTCTACATTTCATTCCATTGTGCCATGTTTGTTTGGATCCATCTTGATGCCTGAATCATCGTTGCTAGAGTGCTATATGATGTTAATCTGCTGAAACTGTTATAACTTGGTGATTTGTCATTTTTGTTGCATGTGATGTGTGCATCCTATGAGCATGAGCTCTACATGTGTTTTGTACTACATCATGCCATCTACACAGTGGTGCCATCCATGTATTTTTTGTGATTCTTGTAGTGAGTGCATCGAGCTTGTGAAGTGGGGTACTTGTTGTTACTGTTTTGCTAGTCTGATTCTGTTATATTATGATGCTATGTTCACCTGCTTCTACAAGTCATTTTATGCATAATCTGGAGATGTTCACTAAGGATATTTTGTTATACATGTCATGATCTATCCATTCATGCCCCTGGTTGCATTTCTAGCCTGCTGTAACATGTTGTTATCTTGCTCCAAACATGCTAAATAATGTTGTTGTCAGCCTGTTAACATTAAGTTCAATGTTTCCATGGTTGTTGCTAGTGATCCATGCACCCTATAAACTTGTTCTTGCCATGCTTACCTTCTCAAACATGTATTCTTACTATGGGTAACCCTATCATGCCATGTATTGCTCTGTGGTGAGTGGTTCAAGCTCACCAACATGCCTACTTATTGTTGTTTCTGCCATGTATGAATCTGTCATATTATTTGCCATGTTTACATGGGTGCCATTATATCTTCTGATCCTTTTTGGCTCATGGTCAGTAAGGGACTTTTGTTATATGCAATTAGTAGATTCATTCCATGCCTTTGGTTGCCATGATAAGTTCATGTAACATGTTGTTTGATAGCTCTAAACATTGCAACCTGATGTTGTTTCTGTTAAGCCTGAAACTGTTATAATTTGCAATCTTGCCATGTCCTTTTGAGCATGTTCTATTTGTTTCTGGAGATAGCTCAGTGTCCATGTTTTGTCATTCTTTATCTGTACTTCATGCCCATGCCTATTGTTCTTATGTTGAGGTGTTGTAGCATGGTGTTTTGATGCTTGCAAGATGCCTAGTTGCTGTTACGGACAGATTGTTGTCATATCTTGTTTGGAGTGTGTGTTGAACCGTTGCTCCGTTTCGAGTGTGCTCTATATGAAACTTGCTTGATTTTGCATGTAGTTTCATATTATCATGTTGCATCCTTGTTTTGAGGTGTTTGCTTGATGTTTGTATGCATTTCGCATCAATGCCATGTTTAACTTGTTTTGCTCGTTCTTCTTCCTTGCGGGATTTCAGGCAAGATGACCGCTACCCTAGATCTCACTACTATCATTGCTATGCTAGTTGCTTCGTTCTATCGCTATGCTGCGCTTCCTATCACTTGTTCTTCAAGTCTCCCCAAATTGCCATGAACCTCTAACCTTTGACACCCTTCCTAGCAAACCGTTGTTTGGCTATGTTACCGCTTTGCTCAGCCTCTCTTATAGCGTTGTTAGTTGCAGGTGAAGTTGAAGATTGCTCCATGGTGGACAGGGTTATGTTGGGATATCACAATATCTCTTATATTATTAATGGATCTATATACATGGTAAAGGGTGGAAGGCTCGGCCTTATGCCTGGTGTTTTGTTCCACTCTTGCCGCCCTAGTTTCTGTCATACCGGTGTTATGTTCCCGGATTTTGCGTTCCTAACGCGGTTGGGTGATTTATGGGACCCCCTTGACAGTTCGCTTTGAATAAAACTCCTCCAGGAAGGCCCAACCTTGGTTTTACCATTTGCCTCACCACCACGTACTTTTCCCTTGGGCGTCGCTCTCTCGAGGGTCATCTTTATTTTAGCCCCCCTGGGCCAATGCTTGTCTAAGTGTTGGTCCAAACCGAGCGATGTCTGGCGCCCCCTGGGCAACCAGGGTCTATGCCAACCGGACGTCTGGCTCATCTGGTGTGCCCTGAGAACGAGATATGTGCAGCTCCTATCGGGATTTGTCGGCACATCCGGGCGGCTTTGCTGGTCTTGTTTTACCATTGTCGAAATGTCTTGTAAACCGGGATTCCGAGACTGATCGGGTCTTTCTGGGAGAATGAATATCCTTCGTTGATCGCAAGAGCTTATCATGGGCTAAGTGCGGACACCCCTGTAGGGTTATAAACTTTCGAGAGCCGTGCCCGCGGTTATGTGGCAGATGGGAATTTGTTAATGTCCGGTTGTAGATAACTTGACACCAGATCCGAATTAAAACGCATCAACCGTGTGTGTAGCCATGGTGGCCTCTTTTCGGCGGAGTCCGGGAAGTGAACACGGTTTTGGGTTATGTTTGACGTAAGTAGGAGTTCAGGATCACCTCTTGATCATTGCTAGCTTCACGACCATTCCGTTTGTTCTCTTCTCGCTTTTATTTGCGTATGTTAGCCACCATACTTGCTTAGCCGCTGCTGCAACCTCACCACTTTACCCCTTCCTTCCCATTAAGCTTTGCTAGTCTTGATACCCATGGTAATGGGATTGCTGAGTCCTCGTGGCTCACAGATTACTACAACAACAGTTGCAGGTATAGGTTATGCGATGACCTTGACGCGAGAGCAATGTTTGCTTGTTTTGGAGTTCATCTTGCTGCTTCTTCTTCGATCAGGTGATAGGTTCCAGGTCGGCAGCCTGGGCTAGCAGGGTGGATATTGTTTGAGTTTCTGTTTGTGGTTCATCCGTAGTCGGATGGTGCTCTTATGTAAGATGGTGTTGTATTCGTGTGGCATTGTATGCCTTTTGTATGTATCCCCATCTATTATGTAATGTTGATGTAATGATATCCACCTTGCAAAAGCGTCTTCAAGATGCGCTTCTATCCTTGGTGGGACCCTCGAGTTCCTTTAGGATAGGGTCGCATCTTGGGCGTGACAAGTTGGTATCAGAGCTTCGACCGACCTTAGGAGCCCCTTGATTGATCGTGTAGTTTGGCCGTTGTTGAGTCTAGAAGAAAACTATTTTCGGAATCTAGTTATATCGGAGAGTAGGAATTCTTTTTACTCCTCAGCCCCTTCGTCACTCTGGTAAGGAATCTTGACATAGGTGTTTTGAATTACTCCTCTTCCCATTCAAATTTTTTTCTTTAGGTTCACGCAGTTGGTTTTCCGATCGTTGGTTCTCAGCTCTTTCCATCCGGTGCATTTCTCGTCAAGTTGACTCGAGCCTCTTCAACTTTGCCAAGTTCAATCCTCAGTTCTTGTCAATCGACGTTGTTTTCCCCATCCGAAGTTGTCTTTCTTTTCACACCCGCGCACCCTTTTTTTTCTTGGAACCAGAGTCCGTAATCGAGTATCCTTCCTACTCGTGCGAAGTCTTTGCTTTCTTTCCTCAATGATTTCAACCGGTGTTTCTCTCATCAAGATATTCGTCGGTTTCCACTTCCAAGTTGCCTTTGTTTTCCCGCCCTCCCACCCTCTTCTTCCCGGAGTCTGAGTCTGTTTCGACCATCACTTTCATTCGTGTGAAGCCTTTTCAGTCTTCCATCAATAATTTCAACCGGTGAATTCTCGTTTCGTTCGACATTCTTCATCCCTTTCTTTTTCCGGTGCACTCAATTCAAGTTTTTTGGGTTGATCATATTCTTTTTCCTTGTCTCAAGTGTTTTTCCTTGCTCGTTCGCCTCTCGCCAGTTTATCATTCCGGAGTGTTCAGGAAATCTCAAGAGATTTGTCTGTGTTCGAATTAATTCGAGGTTGTCACCTCTTTCAAATATTTCACCTATTCCGGTGCATCATCTACCTCTTCAACAACCCTTTCCAACGGTGTTTTCTTTTAGTGGGCCCTAACCCACAGGTCTTTTCCCAGGATCTTACCTGACTCTTCTAATTTCCCGGAGCTATTCTCAAAGCCTTTTGAAGTTTGACGTAAGTATGTTTTAAATCAGTCGGATCTTGACCAAGATCGCTTTCAAATCATTTTCATAGTTGCCTCAACCTCTCTGCGTTTCATTCTACCAGAATATCTCAGTAATTTTGGTGGTGTTTCTCGTCGTCATTTGAAGACCGAAGAAGAGTTTTCTCTAAATCTTGTTCGTTCTCTCAAAGTTTTGTGGTTCTAGCTTCATGTTATCCTCTCGAATTATTCCATTTGTCAATTATTCTTTTCATCCATCCGGAGTATTTCAGGAGTTGTTTTTGTCGTCTCTATCATCTGGAGGCCATCTTTTCAGAATATTGCTTTGTTCCAAGTTTTCAGATTCATTCCCCAATTATTCTATATCCGTGCCCCTACGTTCATCTCAATATTATCCGGGTGCTCCGTTCAAGTGCTCTTTAATCAGCTCATGATCTCTTTGTTCTTTTGCATCTCAATCCCCTCAAGCATATTTGTCTTCTAATTCTTCCCGGCGATTCATTCTCTTTCATCAGTCATTTTCAAATTTTCTTACGGTGGTTCGTTCAAGATTCTTTTCCTTGTTTATCATATTAATCCACCGTTCTTTTCAATCCTACCGGTGGTTTATGAAGACCTTCTCAAGTTTGCGATACGTCACTTCTCAATTCTTTTTCAAGAAGAATAAGTAGTATGCAAAATCCATTGTTTGTCATCAATTTAATTTGATGAAGGATAAGCATGCAATAAATCTTATTCTTATTTCATCCAAGCGAGTAATTCCTTCCTTTGGACTTGTTGAATAAATTCTAGTTCCAAGTGTTTTCATCTTTTCTTTTCCGGAGTTCAAACTTCCTCGGTCATTTTGTCGGAAACTCCATCTAAATCATCACAAGCTTTAATCTTATTCTTTCATCCTTCATTTTACCTCGTCATCCTTTTTGTCAACGGAGTTCTTCATGATCTAATTCATTCTTCAAGAGTTCATCAAGATCTTGTTGGTGGAGTTCAAGTATCTTTTCTTCTTGCATCTCGAAGTGCAATTAATTCTCCGTTTTCTTTTGAAGTGGAGTTTTGCATTTCTTTGTTCTTCTCAGCTATCGAATCATTTCCGTTTGTGGCCAGTTATCACATTATGATTTCAGGATGTTATCCATAAGTCCACAATAAGCTTATTCTTTTCGTTGTTGATTTTCTCAACAACTCCGTTCGATCCTTTCTTCTAAGGTTGCTTTCAATTTCATTCGTGGCACAAGTTGTCATTTTACATCCGTTCTTTTCATTCAACTCTTTCAATTCTTTCTGGAGGTTTTGTGTCATATCTTCATCAAGTATCATTTCCATCCTCAAGCTTGTGTTCTATTCCTTCCATGTTCAGTTAGAGTTCTGCCTAAATTCTTCCAGACTTATTCCATTCTTATCTTGTTCTAACCGGAGTGGTTTCAGAATCTATCTTGTTCGTTGAGCTTTTGATCCCCGTCATAATCGTCGTTCCTCTCTTCTTCCCGAGTGCTCTCGACTCTTTTCTTCTTCTCTTGCGTTCTTGTTTCACCTCATCCCTTTTTCCCTTCCGTCTCGGTCCTAAGATCTCGGGACAAGATCTCTTGTTAGTGGAGGAGTGTTGTAACGCCCCGGATTCGATGCGCCAGCTGTCTGCCAGTTATTCGTCGTTGTTGCCATGTCATGTGCTTGCGTGTTGCATTTTGCCATGTCATCATCTGCATTACATCTGCATGTTTTTCAAAACTTGCATCCATTCGGGTTCCACCGGTTCTCTCCGTTCTCCGTTCCGAGTCCGACACTCTCACACGCGCCCGCGGCACCTCCGAAATATTATTTTATAAGTGTCATCAAATGTCAGGACCCCGACTCAATGCCACATCGATCTAGCATGTAACACGTCATATCACTTTGCGGCCTCACGCACGGTATTCCCACGGGTGTCGCCTTACCTTTGCCCGGGACCGTTTGCGCCTTTTGGCACACGTATATCACAGTGTCGCTAGCATCCATATGATAAGGAGCCCGGGCTGACATGGCTAGTCGTAAACCCAAAGCGGCACAGACTTACAGGGACAGGCATCCATGACCCAGCATCGAACGTGTCGGTCATCAGCGAGTGAATCCAGGCTGTAGCACTGGGCTAGCAGGACTCCGGTGAACCGGGCTGTAGCGGGCTAACAGGACTCCGGTATTCACCGCGTGACATTTCCCCGAAGGGACAGACACAGGAACGAAGAAGGACACATGCCGGCCAGCCTAAGTGTTCCGGAGCAGTAGCAAGCTACCATGGCTCGGTGGAAACACTAGGAGACATTTCTCCGTAAGAGAGGCTACTAAAGATAAACAACTAGATGGTCAGATCCCACACATACCAAGCATTTCAATAACATACACACAATATGCTCGATATGTGCAAATACAACATGGCATCACAACATGACTCTATGACTCAAGTAATCTATTCAATAGGCTCCGAGGAGCGAGACATTACAAACATGGGTCTCATGACCCAACATTCAGAGCATACAAATCAAGCACAAACGGAAGCTATCATGTCTGAGTACAGACATCTATAAATGAAAAAGGCTGAGAAGCCTGACTATCTACCAAATCCTGCCGAGGCACAAGATCGTAGCTGAGGTAACAAGCTAAACGTCGAAGACCACGCGGAAATACTAGTGAGACTGAAGTCTCTCTGCAAAAAACATAAAATAGGCAAACGTGAGTACAAATGTACCCAGCAAGACTTACATCAGAACTATCTACATATGCATCATTATCAACAAAGGGATGGTGGGGTTTAACTGCAGCAAGCCAGCTTTGACTCGGTGGCTATCCTGAACTACGACTGCAAGTAACTCTTTTGAGGTGGCGCACACGAGTCCACATATTCACCATATCAATACACCACTATGGATCCGCTCCCGTCTCCCTACGAGAACGCCATCCATAGCACTCACGCTTATCTTGCGTATTTTAGAGTATCCACTTCCACTTGTCTATGAACTGATATAAGCAACCCAGAAGTCCTTTTCCGCGGACACGGCTATTCGAATAGATGATGATAACCCTGCAGGGGTGTACTTCTTCATACATGTTTCCACCACTTAGCGTCTGCACACGACATGTGCTCGGCAGACTTCAAGCGAAAGCCGACGTGGGTGTAGACCACGACCTACCTAAACACTCAAGTCTCTAGTCCAGGTTTATCGCCTATTCGGGTTCCATCCATGAGGAGATCCGGCCGGAGTTTCGCTCACAGCCCCAAACGATGTGAACAGGATTCCGTGACACCAAACGGGCGCCCGGTTTACCCGGCCACGTGCCTACCGCATCACAGCCCACCCCTACGGTCAGCGCTGTCCACGGCCTCCAGCATACTACAAACACCAGAAACTACTTGCAACTCCTGGACAGAGGACAAGGGTGAATAAGAAGTCGAGCGGGGTCATATTTCAGGGCCCAATGTATGGTAGTAGCTGAATCATGGATCACAAACACAGAACTCAGTTCCTGAGGACGGCTACAATGAGACAACCCACCATGTACTCCTACATGGCCTCTCACCGCTACCTTTACCAAATCGTGTTCACACACTTAGCTCACACACAGTAGGACAGGTTCACACGCCTCTGATTCATCCCCGATGAATCAGACCTGACTCAACTCTAAGCAATAGCAGGCATGACAAACAAACATGAATGAGTAGGCACATCAGGGCTCAAACAACTCCTACTCATGCTAGTGGGTTTCATCTATTTACTGTGGCAATGACAGGTCATGCAAAGGACAAAGGGGTTCAGCTACCGCAGCAAGTAACAGATGAATCGGTGTTGTCCTAATGCAGTAAAAGAGAGCAGGAGCGAGAGAGTAGGATTGTATCGGAATGAACAAGGGGGTTTTGCTTGCCTGGCACTTTTGAAGATAACATTGAGTCTTCATCAGTGTCAACGATCACATCATCGGTATCACGTCTATCGAGAGGGGACCAATACCGGCAACGCAGAAGGGAACACAATCAATGCAATGCACAATATGATGCATGATCATGACATGGCAAAATGAATGTGTTTTGAGCCAATGCAACTAGCAACAGATTAAATGAAGTTGGTTTGAATACAAGATTCAAATTCAAACTCCATATGTGATTATTTAAATGCCCTTTATTTGATTTGTGCTAAACAGCAGCTATAAGTTGTTCTAACATGCATGAAAATGGTACAGATGGATTCCTTGATTTTTTCTGATAATTTTTCATATATAATTTATTAAATTTGGAGTTACGGTTAATTTTCTATGATTTATTGAAGTTTTAGTTATTTTCTGGAATTTCAGAATTAAATTAAATCCAGAAATGATTTAATTGCGTCAGCCTGATGTCATGATGACGTCAGCAGGTCAACGTGGCACAGTCCGGTCAAATCTGACGTGTGGGACCCACACGTCAGTGACAGGGGGGTTAACAGGGGTTAATTTAATTTAATTAAAAGGTTAGGGGGGTCGGGCCCACTGGTCAGCGACCCTGGGGGTCAAACCCGGTCAACTCGCCGGCGTTTAGCCGCCGGCGAGGCCGAGCGCGGCGGAGGAAGTGCATTTGCACTTTACGGCCACCAAACGGGAGGCGGAGAGCATCTACGAGCTCCTGGGAACGAGCCGCAGCTCTTGGTGGTGATGGTTGAGCTCGGGGTGGCCGGAGACGTCGCCGGCGACGACTTTGGCGGTCGCCGGAGTTCGGGCGCCGATGAAAACGGCGCCACCGTGCACGAGAGGATCAACGGGTAGCAACAACGCGTTCTGCAGGCTCCCACAAAGCCAACGGGCATATGCATGGGGCCGATTGGCCACCGGAGCCTCGTCGGCGACGAGTTCGTGCGGCGGTGTGCTTCGGCCATCATGGGAAGTGGTGCTACAACGAGCGCTAGGCCGTGGGGTTAGGGGGAAATGACGGAGGAGCTCACTGGGAGGTCGAAGCGCAGCTCAGTGGGCCTGGGGACGACCTAGACGGCGCGAATCGAAGACGAGGTCACCGGCGGCCGAAGGTTGAAGAAGAGCTCGAAGTCGACGCTGCAGGGCTTCCGGCGGGGCGTGGTTCGGTGAGGGGGTCGAGGACGACGTCGCGGAGCTCGTGGGCACAACCGAGGGGCGAGGGGGTGGCTGTGGCCGTGGTGGTTCTCGTCGGCGGCGACGGCT